>NW_005871904.1:144238-176875 GCF_000147115.1 Myotis lucifugus
ATACCTAAATGATGTAGTTAAACTCAAAAGCAATCATGTGTCTTTACTTAGGAGAGCAAGTGAGGTATGTTTCTAGAAAATAAACTGAAAAATCTAAAGCTATAAAATCATCTCCACCTATTTGTGCACAGCATTTCAATCCTATCCTGTTTCAGGGATAATAAATATAACATGTCATCCACTTCACACAGATACAGCCAGAATATACTTGACATCACCACTCTTCAGGGCACAGTCACCAACACTCCCCAGGAGTACAGGTTCAAAGAGTTGAAAGCATCCTCTTCCAGGGCAACCAGAAGCTCAAATTCTAATAGAGGGTTCCTGTTGCCTTAAGACTAGCATGCAGTTGAGGCTTGGGAACCCAAAGCGCTGTTCCCAGCATTTCATGTAGCCATGCTGCATAAAAAGCCAGAGGATTTGGGTATAAATCAATAAATCTCTGTCCTATTCATTCCAAAGTATGTGCTTTAAAAAAGATAACTGGCTCACCCTAGCCCGAGTTTGGCTTAGTGGATACAGTGTCAGCCCGAGGACTAAAGGGACCCGGGCTCAATTCCAGTCAAGGGCATGTATCTTGGTTGCAGGCTCGATCCCCAGTTCTGGTTGGGGCGCATGCAGGAGTCAACCAATTGATGTGTCTCTCTCACACTGATGTTTTTCTCTATCTGTCTCTCCCCCTCTCTCCCACTCTCTCTAAAAATCAATGGAAAAAATATCCTCAGGTGAGAATTAACAACAACAGCAACAAAAAGATAACTGTCTCAAGAAACATGAGACGATCAGGATTAGAAGCATCTGCACCTGCGAATTTGGGCGAGCTGCAGTGGCCCCATCCACCAGTCTCCCACTTAGTACCAAAACAAAATAATAAAACACAATGCAACAATGATAATGACGACAATGAAATAACTAATGCACATTGAGCACATGCATTAGCCCATGTAATCCTTACCACTGCCTTCTGAGGAGAATACTTTATTCTCATTTTGAAGGTAAGGAAACTGAGAAGTGATCTGTCCAGAGTTCCATAGTTGCAGAGAGTCTGTGAGAGCCATGGTCTGAACCAGGGCAATCTGGCTCCAGAGTGTCACCTCCTAATCTGTCATATTAGCACAGTGAGTTCCACTGAAGTAGCTGAAAATGGACTGGCATTCATCAGAATGAAAATTTATTTTCTTATAGGCTGACCAGGAGAGATTCAACTGGAGAACCATTTCCTATCACTGATTATGCTTATTTATTGTAACTAAAGTTAGTTTTGTCTACTATCTACCAATATTACTCCACAAGTAAGTTCCAGATCTGGGTAGTCTTTCAAAGATAAAACAAAAGCTTTCTACATAGAACAAAATCAAGAAAATTGATATATGGCTGCCGTAGTCATTTATCATGTAACTAGAGGCCTGGTGCATGAAATTCATGCGGGGGGGGGGGGGTCACTTAGTCTGGCCTGCACCCTCTCCAATCTGGGACCCCTCGGGGGATGTCTGACTTGCAATCTGGGACTGCTGGCTCCTAACTGCTCACCTGCTGCCTGCCTGATCCCCCCTAACCCCTCTGCCTGCCTGCCTGATCGCAACTAAGTGCCCTCCCCTGCCAGCCTGATTGCCCCCAACTGCCCTCCCCTGCCAGCCTGGTTGCCCCTAACTGCCCTCCCCTGCAGGCCTGGTCACCCACCCCCCCCCTCCCCTGTGGGGTGGTCATCCCTAATGCCCCCCCCCCCCCCCCCGCTGGCCTGATCGCCCACAACTGAACCTCCCATGCCAGCCATCTTGTGGCTGTGGGAGCTGCCATCTTTTGAAGGTGGGACAGTCAATTAGCATATTCCCTCCTTATTGGCTGTGGGTGCTGCCATCTTTGTGATGTCATGAGAGTCAATTAGCATATTCCCTTTTTATTAGATAGGATTATATAGTTTTCAATAAACACACAAATGCACAACAAAATGAAGATTCATTTTATACCTTGTCAGATATAAATACATACAATCTGGAGGAGAAGCCCTTAGTTTAACTGTTTCTTTTTTGAGATAACATGATTACCTTAGGACTTTGTGATCTTCTTTTAGCATATTCTTAAAATCTTTTGAGCTTTTTGCATCATGAGCAGTACTTATCACAGAAGTTGAGTTGGAAAGTACCCAAATAATAGTTTGCGAAATAAAGAGACTCAAGGAAAACAGAGAAGAAAGAACAAAAGGAGGGTTCTGTGATTGCCCCTGGACGGCTTGGCAAGTATTTGCAAAGCCAACTTTCCCTTTCCCTGGAGAGTGTTGAAATGTGAAGGCATTCCTCACCCGACCTCTCTCTCCTACTCCTCCCTTTGTCACCACGAACAGCTGTGAGTCCACGGAGTGCTAAACCAACCAGTTGAAAGGTGAACACTTGAGTCAATCTGGCTGTTGTGTTCCCCCACCCACAATCTCCCAAGCAAGTGGCCTGATGCTTTTTTGGACAGAATTGCCTGATACTTTGAGAGCTATGTAGAAAGAAGACAGCTCAGACTAAACCTATGAGAAGGCATGCCAGCACGTTTTTTCCTATATGGGCTGAGGAAAATAATTTCAATCCTCAGAAACCAATGGGAAGGTGAATTTCTTGCTAAAAGACAGTCCAGTGTTGGATAATAACCACCTGTGGCTCTCAACAGCCATTATTTAACTCAGGTTTCTCAACCTTGACACCACTTGGGCCAGAAAATTCCTTGTGGCTGGTTCTTCTGTGCATTGCAGGATGTTTAACAGCACCCCTGACCTTTATCCACCAGATGCCAGTGGCCCAGCCTCATCCCACCCCCTGTTGTGACAACCAAAAGTGTTCTTCAGACACCATTAAATGTCTCCTGGGGAGCAAAGTCACGTTGGTTGAGAACTACTGATGGAAGCTTTCAGTCTTCTTTCTTCTTTATGGCAAAAAAGTATGAATGGCTAATTTTAAATATTTTGAAATATTTTTTTTAAAAAATTTCTTTCTGAAAGGCATAACAGATTTCAGAGTAGTATAAAAAACACACTTCCACTTTTCCTAGTCTCTGACTGATTCTCATGTTGAGTCATGAGGATTTAACAACCATCAAGGACAATAATACTTTATGCTTGAAATATATTTCTTATCCCAGGCACTTGAACAATATTAGCTTCTGAATTCTCGCCATTCCCCTTTTCACAGGTGAGGTAGAGGCATACCAGTTGTTTGCTTTTGGTTACAATACAACATACAAACATTTTTAATTTGTGAAAGCATAAAAGGAGGGCATTTATAAAAATATTACACCTCTGGGCAATGAAACTGGCAGGGCTGTCAGGAACATTCCAGAGCCGTGACCAAAGTTACAGTCACCCAGTGTCTTATCGAGACCACTTCTTGATAAGAAAGTTAAGTACATTTTCTTTGGGTGTAACTGGCCGCTGAAGCCTCACGCTGGAATTTAACCATACATATTCTATGTTGAATTGTTCAATGTAAACCAGGCGTCGCTTCAGTGGCCCATTATATCCTAGGGAAACATCTTGGTCATGTGAAAACCAAGCGTACCATAGACCTCTGCCTTCTTCCCAGTGGTGTCTATAGTCGAATGGGGTGCTTCTCTATCCCAAACTTTATCAGCCCAATATCTCCAGGAACACCAGGGAGGAGCCAGGTGTGTGCAACCTGCCCTCTGACTCACAGGGGCATGTACCTCCTTCTCCTGGGGCCAATCCATAAAGAAGTCAACATGATATGGAAGCACTATCTAACAGATGCAGGCCCAAGGCAGAATGAAAGTGTGCAAAGCAAAAGGTATCCTTTCTTAATGTCTGAAAATCAGCATTAATAGCAAGAACAGCAGCAACCACAATGGCCACTTCCACCACCGCACTTGAGACCAGGCCCTCTGCCAAGCACTTCACTTTCTCTATCCCCCACAGCAGCTCTGTGAGGTAGGTCATAGTCCCCACATTTTACAGATGAGGGTCACAGAGCTAAGTATCTTGCCCAAAGTGCTAGAAGGTGATGACCTTGGGATTCAAACCCAGGACCATTCAACTCCACAGCCTGAGCTGCTGCTAGACCATCATGACAAGCACAGGGAGACAGAAGGAATGCTGCTGGCATGTCCACCATCAGCAACAAAACAGACAAGAAACTGCTTCTCCAAAAGAATGGGAAAAGGGTTTGGGATACTCTAGCTTTATATCATTTTACTCTTGAAAGAAAGAATGAGGCTGACAAGCTAGCTGCCCGCAGCTGGGCATTACAGTGTCTTATCTTGAAAAGACTGATTATCCACTGCAGGAGGTTTTGCTGTACTTGAAAGGGGTAGTAACAGTTTCCCTTAATATCAATTGGTCATTCTCTGAAGGGGCGCAGCTAAAGATCAGGGTGTTGTTCCTGTCTCAAAGGCTACTATTGAAGCCTTCCTTTTAATCTTTAACCACGATGCTTATATAAGGAATTTTTTGTTTTGTTTTGTTATTCAATAGTTAACATCTTACCACACCATGTCAAAGTTCTTGGGTTTATCAGTCTTTGCTGGGAAGCTATAACCTTCCACTGAGCTGCTGACGTTAAAAACCTGGGAGCCATCCTAATCGGCACCCTTTCCCTCTCCCTCACCCCAAGAGCCAGGCTTTCATCCAGTCTACCTTCTGCATACCAAATCCACAACTTCCACAGGCCCTTGTTATTTCTCACCTGGACCACTCCTCTCTCACTAGTTTCTTTTCCTCCAGACTTGCCATCTTTAAAACCACCTTCCAAAATGTGACCAGGGTGGTCCTTCTCAGACACAGATCCGATTCTGTCACTGCTCTGGCTTGTAAATTCTTCATTAGCTCTCCACTACCTTCAGGTCCTGTCCAAACTCATGAGCACTCTCACATGTTGTCCTTCGCTGGATCCTGCTCCCTGCTTTCATCCTCTCCTCCTCCCAGACTTGTTCTGCTCCACAAGTGCCATCTAGCTGGGTGGTGAGTGTGTGGGAATTCCTGGTACTCTCTACTTTCATGAATGTTTGGACATTTTCCTAATACAAAAGTAAAAATAGATATTACACAAATAAAGAGTTGGTCTGGCCAGTATGGCTCAGTTGATTGAGTGCTGTCCCATGCACCGAAAGGTCACTGGTTCAATTCCCAGTTAGGGTACATGCCCAGGTTGTGGGTTCAATTCCCAATTGGGTTGCTTGTGGGAGGCAACCGATTGATGTTTCTCTCTCTCTCTCCCTCCCTCTTCCTCTCTCTCTAAAATCATTTTTTTAAAAGAAAAAATAAATAAAAATAAAGAGTTATTCATTCTACAGAATCACAGGCTCTACCTCTTATAGGTCTGCCTTCCATGGTATTTTCCTCATTAGTCCTAATTGGCTCTCCCAATTGACCCGCCCCTGATGCCCACATTGATTTCATTTATGACTTCACTCAGCTCTTCTAGTTATTCCCTCCTTACGTCCCTCACTAATTCCCTGATACAAATCCAGAATTCTTTTCTATGTAAGTCAGACCAAAGGGAGTAAAGCTGCCAGACCTTAATTCCCCGTCAAAGGCACTGCATATCTGAAATTGAGCCATTTTACTTATGAAAAATGTACTTTTCAATTGGGTGCACAGTCATTTTAGGAAGGAGTCGGCAGACATCACACAGTTTTAATCAGAGATAGATGTTATCATCTCCCTGCTCACAATTATTCTAGGAGAAGATGGCCCCACCAAGCCCCTGCTGAAAGGGTGAGACTGGACCGGCTCTTCCTTGGCTACAAGCAGAGTCTTTCAGGTTGTTGCCTGTGGAGCTTGGAACTGGGGCCCGGAGGCTGAGTTAACCAGGGAAGAAAGCTCCAGAGCTGTGAGAACACACGGAGTAAAGCGGAAGATGGAGAGCCAGGGCCACACATACACAGATGTGGAGGCATAGAAACCCAGAAGTTTAGGGAAAATGCATCAGACAGGATTTTGTTGTTGTTGTTGCAAATGATAGAGTGACATTGAATCCACAAAGAAATTTCAGCAAAAGTGGGATTTTCTTAGAAAGGCCACGAGTGGAGATGGCCTCAGGGATTGAAAAATAGTGTCAGGTGATCCCTCACCCTATCAGGCACCATCTCTTCGGGGGTTGTCTGTCTGTCTTGGTCTCTAGGACTCTCTCTGCCTCTCTCTCTCCCCACCCTCATTTTTTTTCCTGGAGCAAATAAGATTCTCCTTCAGTGTGTGGGTGGAGGAGAAGCAATACAGAAAATAGCCACAGAAAAAATAAATAAATAAAAATAAAAATAAAAATAAAATAAAAAAGAAAATAGCCACAGAACAGAGAACTTTAGGTTTACATCCTCTCATATCGGCCATTTCAAAAGAAAGCTAGCTCTGCCTTCTCTTACTCTGTATATAAAATCACAGGGGAAGACTCTGAGTGGCTGGGACACATGCTCATCTAAGACGGGCCCTTATGATTGTTTACTCAATGGTCACTTCCCCCTTCTTCCTCACAAACATAATTCTGATCCTATTACAGTACCAGATGACTATGTGCTCTGGAAGGTGGATTCCTGTGGATTCTTCCATAGCTCCAGAAGATAAATCATTCTTGATTTGCATCAGTCACGGTACTCTGATTCCCCTGCCAGCTACTAGTCTAGGCATGAGTATAGGACCCAACCTTATCTAATGAGATCTCACTCAAAGGAAAGTTTGCAGGAGGGTTTTTGGAAAAGTGCTATTCGTTCCTGATCAAACACAAAAACCTGGACTCTTTCCTGCCTTTGGCAAAATTGTGTGAGGAGGTGAGGACTGGAGCTGCCCAGCCATCTTGTAATCATGACGGGCAAATCTGGGAATGAAAATCATTATGCGGCCTAGCTGGTTTGGCTCATGGATAGAGTGTCAGCCTGCGGACTGATGGGTCCCGGGTTTGATTCTGGTCAAGGGCACATGCCCGGGTTGCAAGCTCGATCCCCAGTAGGGGCATGCAGGAAGCAGCTGATCGATGATTCTCTCTCATCATTAATGTTTCTCTCTCTCTCTGTCTCTGTCTCTCTCTCTCCCTTCCTCTCTGAAATAAATAAAAATATATTTAAAAGAAAGGAAGAAAGAAAATCATCGTGCTAAGGATGATAGAATGGAAAAACCTAGATCCTTGATGACATCACTATGCCATTCCATTAACCCTAGAACCATGTTTTCTGGAAAGCCAGTCTGCAGAGAAAGTAATGGAACTGATGTTCAAAGTCAACTAAAATGAGGAACTATGTAGTCCAATGAGAAAGTGAATAGCTGTCTACTTGTTAAATCATAATAAAAGCGAATGGTTATTGACCTCCTACTATGTGTCTGGCAGTGTTTCAAGTGCTTCAGTGTGTTACCTCATTTAATCTACACAACAACCCCACAAGGCAGACACTTGAATTATTCCCTCCTTTTCAGATGGATACACAAGGTCTGGGAACATTTATCCAAGGTCACAAACTCAGCAATGCCACAGCGGGAACTCACATTCAGGCTTCTGACTCCTGACTTAATCACTGGGTGACACTTCGAAGTGTTTCTGTTTTCCCATAGTTGGATTCCACAGCTTCCCTTCACATCTTTTCAAAGACCCTCTTTCTATTTGGAGCTGGTCCGCGTGTGTTTATGTTCCCCGCCACCCAGATGTTCCCCTCAGACCCCAGGCTTTTTCCCCCCCCCCCCCCACCCCAACAGATCTGTGAGTCTCCATGTTCATTTGTGAAATGTACTGAGTCCAAACCCCACATTAAAACCTTGATTTAGTGGAATTCATGGGTCCCTGGTTTGCTCCTTTCCCAGTTGTTACATTGGCAGGTGTTAGTTAGGGGTCTTTTGGGGCACATTTCAGGTATGATGTGACTTATTAATTAAAATATCAATAAGCAGCCCTAATCGGTTGGGCTCAGTGGATAGAGCGTCAGCCTGAGGACTGAAGGGTCCCAGGTTCGATTCCAGTCAAGGGCATGTACCTTGGTTGCGGGCACATCCCCCAGTAGGGGGTGTGCAGGAGGCAGCTGGTCGATGTTTCTCTCTCATCGATGTTTCTAACTCTTTATCCCTCTTCCTTCCTCCCTGTAAAAAAATCAATAAAATATATTTTAAAAAATATATCAATAAGCAGCTAAAAGAGATGAAATTGTTCACACTGGTTTAAATAATTGCCCCTTTACATTCTCACCTCTGATTTTATCTGTTTTATAACTTTTCAAAGTTTTTGCATTAAGTGACGCCCTGCAATCACATATGTCTCTGTGATACCAGAAAGGTATTTCTATGGCCTTACTGTTTACTCTTGCCACACCCTCACTCCCTCACTCATTCAATAAATATTTGAGTATCTGCCATGCCCCAGGTGCTATGCTAGGCCCAGGGTAACAACAGGTTATATTCCCTGCCCTCACAGAGGGCAATAAAGTGTAACGATATACCAGGTCACTTTTTTCTCTAAATCAACAGGAGTGCTAAACAAATGAAAAAGCTGACTGGGACAAGACAGAGCATTTTTTGGTCACATCCAGCGTAGGAGTTAAGAGTGCAGACCCTGCTGGCCAACTGCCGAGGTTCAAATCCCAGCTGTGACTATGTAACCTTGGATTAGTTACTGAACTGGTATCTCAACTGTTTAACCTGTTAAATGGGGATTAAAAGTGTAGCTTTGTCATAGGGTTGTTACGAGAGCATTTTATAAACCATGTAGAGCATAGTAAGTACAATACAAGTGTTTGTTCAAAAAGTAAAGTGAGTTATAGTCTACTCTACCCACGGATCATAACTAAGCAATTTTGCAGCAAGCCATGGCGATATGGCAGCATGTGAACTTTGGAATCTGCAATCGGGAGCACAGAACTGTTGGTGCTGGTTGAGGACCCGGGCTCCAGGCTCCAGGACCAGGGTCAACACTGCAGGAGGATGACTCCTCTGGCTCCAAATCACAAAGCCTCCACAATCACAATGTTTTTTCTTGTTCTCAGAAACCCCATACGAAACATGGATTACAGACTTTTCCTGAATAATTTAGTTTTCTTTTTTTAAATATGGTTTTATTGATTTCAGACAGAGAAAGGGAGAGAGAACTAGAAACATCAATAATGAGAATCATTGATCGGCTGCCTCCTGCACACCCCCTACTGGGGATTGAGCCCAAAACCCGGGCATGTGACTTGATCAAGAATCTAATCATGACCCTCTGGATCATGGGTTGACGCTCAACCATTGAGCTACACCGGGAAGGCCAGAATTTAGTTTTCAATAAACAGATCTTGGAAGAAAGCACAACCACAAATTTGGAAGAAATCTTCGAAGTTAAATTGTTAAGTTAATCAAAATGATTGATTACCTCTCTGACCATTGGTTACCCAGCTTCTAATGGAACATTTCCATTGATGAGGATGTATGTTTTTATTTTATTTTTTTATGGATAATTACTTTATTTATTTTATTTTATTGTTTAAGCTATTACAAATAGTAGTACATATGTCTCCTTTTAATTTTTCCCCATTGACTTCCCCCAGGCCTTCCCCTACGCCCCCCGCCCTCCGCACTTACTCTTCTACTCCTTCACCAAGGTGCTTGCATCTGTTGGTTGTGCTTATATGCATGCATACAAGTCCTTCGATAGATCTCTTACCCCTCCTCCCCCACCCAGTCTGTTCGATGCTTCTTTGCCTCTATCTATGAGGATGTATGTTTTTAGAGAGCCTTTTCCTTTAAGGATCATCTCTAGTGATCATCAGGTACCTTTTTTTTTTTTTTGGTTCCCAAGCCACTTTCACTGGTTCTGGAGCAAGGATAACCCAAATTCTAAATGATAGTCTTCAAATGCATGGAGAAAAAGATTCCCTCTTCCAGTTTCTGAGCTAGTCATCACTTGACATGAGATATGACCCAAACCCTTCAAGTTGAAAGCAGGAGATCAATAGAATCTAGACACTCAGAAGAGTGTTCAGGAAGATCATTGTGACAGGAGGTCCTTGAAGTGCCCTGGGAAACCAATCTTGCTTCTGGGCTCCGGAGAGAAGGAAAAGATATTGATTCCTTGTTTTGTTTCATCTGCAATAGGCTCCTCCCCACCTGGACTCCCATGGCTTAGAGAAGGGTATCAACATCAAAACTCAAACATGAGTGCATTGAGATATCATGTGAGTTTGATGGAATTCAACAGAACTTTTGTAGCTGAAATTTAAACCAAATGTATCAAAATACACCTGTCCCTAGAGAGTATGGACTTAGTACTTTCACAATAGAAACAATGGTTTAGTTTCAACAAGGCCAGTTTTTTAAAACTAAGTTTTTCTCTCTCTATGTGCGAAGATATAGAATGGGGGACCTTTCTAGGTGATACAATTGAATACTTCAGAAGCCAAGACTGGGAGCTTAATTCTTATAAGAGGAATCAGCTTTGATCAGAACAAAACTCTTCTGTGTGATCACATCATTCCACCATTGAATCCTAGGTAGCGGTGCTAAACAAATGGATAAGAGCTAATAATTATGGGAGATTTTCTATGTGGTAGTCACTGGGCTAAAGGCTTTTCACAAGTTACTTTATTTAAACTTTGCAACAGCTCTGAGAAGTAAGTTCTCATAGTGGTCATTCAGAGTAAAAGCCAAACATATTTCAGTGGCCCAGGGGCTCTGACCTTTGCCCCTCCTTCACGGCCTCTGGGTTCTTCCTCACCAGACAGTGTCATCTACACTTTCCCCCCAGCGCCTTTGCACTTGCTGGTCTCTCTGCTTGGAGAGCTCTTCCCCAACTCATCTCAAGGCTCAGTCTCTCACCCCCTTCAAATATCGCCTTCTTAGTGAGGCCTGCTCCAGCCACCCTTTAGAAAATGTCAATGCCCCCTGTGCCTCTATATTACATACTTCCCTGCTCTGTTTTTTTCCATAGCAGTTATCATTTTACAACCTTCAACATGATTGACCTAGTTGGGGTCTTGTTATCTGTCTCCCTTGACCAGAACGTGTGCAAAGATTTTAGTCTACTTTTGTTCATGACCTAGAAACACAGCTGGCACATGATAGGCACTCCATAAGTATTTGTTGGTTAAATTTTGTACATGAAGCAATAGGTACAGAGAGGGTAAGTGGTCACGTTTTTTATAGAAAAAATCCATTAGGAACCCACATTCCAGAAATCAAACTTGGGGTACATATCCTTTTCTTGAGGGGTAGTGGCATCACCCTTGACCATCAGGGGCAATACATTAAATCTGAATCATACTTCATGAGTATAAATACACACTAATAATCAAGAGTATAAAGAATTAGTCCATATGTGTACTATATTAAATAAGTATATATGTGTATGCAAAATCAGTTGGATTATTTTGTGACTCTACTGGGAAATTTTATTTGATAAGATTTGAGGGAAACGAAAAAATGTCAAGTGAAAAAAATGAAGAGAATATAAAAGTTCTCATGAAAATATTTTCCCAGGGCTGGACAATGGCAAGAATGACAGCATATAACCCACCTTTATAGATGTCATTCAGATTCAAAGGGCATATCCCAGAGTTCCTTTTATGTGACTATCTTTAACCTTCCTAACAATGCAGAAATCCAATTTGCAGACCAGGAACTACTCTCTCAGAGGTTGTGTACCTTCCTAAAATAGCCCAGTGAGGGGTAGGATTTGGAACAGAATAGACTTATTTTGTTGGGCTAGCGGGCCTGCCCCTGTACACACAGCTGCCAGCCTGGCTTCAGGTGTCCATGATTTTACAGGGACTCATATCCTGAGGAACTGAGGCAATTTTTGTTCATGGCTAACTTAAAACATTTACAACTACCAGTATCACTTCCCTTCCCTCTTTTTCTAAGGTCAACCATTACATAGATCCAAGAGATTCACTTTGGAGCGCATACATCCTCAAAGTGAAATCAGTGCCTTTGTCTGAAGTTCATCTCACTAAACAGCTGGGCTTAAAGCTCACATTATGCAGCTGCTGACAGCATTGCTAAGAGCAACAAATACCAGGAAATCTCAAAACCCTGACCGCGTTTTTCTTAATCATATTTTTGTCAATTATTTCTCCACGGGTTTAGAAACTTGTTTTCACTTTCAAAAAAAAAAAAAAATTCTACCCCTGGGGAGGGGAAATTAAGACCTCAAAACCAAGTACAAATTGCTCTTTTAAAGAATGGGAATGAAAGATACGGGGGCTTTTCTTCCTTAAAAGCTCATCACTCTGCAGAAAGAATCCGAATGCTGTCCTGATTCTTCTTGGGCACTGGAGCAGTTTTTGTGGGGTTTTTTTTTTGTTGTTAGTTATTTTTAATTAAAATTTTTAAAAGCACCATTCTTGAGAAGCTGTTGCTATGAGACTTCCTGGGCCTCAACAGATGGCCACAGAACAGTGCTCAGCCCCAGCTCTGGGCTCTGAAGCCCTCCACTCAGGCATACCATTAACATTCCTGAAATACCTTCGGGGGCAAGTCGGGCCTGCCGCCTTCTGACTAGCTCACCCGCAGCTCCTGGGCCGGCCTCCCTTGTCAAGCGGCCGAGCTGAAATTTGTTATAAATGAATGACCAGGCCTCTCTAGGAAAAGTCCATAGCAGAGAGGTCGCTGTCCGTCTCAGTTTAGGCTTCAGACAAACTTTCACCCCACATCCCTGGGGTTTTGAGCTGTTCAGGAGAGATGCTGGGCACACATGTGTATGCAGGCACACATACATGTGCACAAGTACACACATATGCACATACACTCATAAAAGCACACCACACTCCACACCTAATCCATTCCATTGTTTGTAAGCCTCTGAGCCCCTCCCAGTCACAGAGCGATCCCGTGAAGAGAGCGGCACATTTTTGGACAGTAGCATTCTTAGTGCCCAGACAGAATCGCTGAGGGGGAGGTTCGAAGGATTCCGGATTTTTCTTTTGAGAAAAAGACATAAAGAGAAAGGGAACTGCATGGCAGTCGAGTGTCTACTTTCTCGCTAACTTCTTGGTGCTGCTGGACAAATCATTCCGTTTCATCGCCTTTCTCTGTCTTCCAAACTGGGCCAAAGACTTTACCTCCAAGTATCAGAGAAAGGAATGAATGAGCCATGATTAACAAATGACTGGGAAATTACTGTATAAATATTGGATCAGGGAGGGCCTTCACTGCTCCCAGGGAAGAGAGAAGAAAGGAACTTGGAGACCCGCACCCCCGGCTCTGATTGCTGGGCCCACCGCCCCTGGAGGGCTGGCCCGGAATGCTGACCACTGTTTTTGGTGGGAAGGGTCTACTGGGAACTTTACTCGGCCACCAAGCAGCTTTGGTACTTGGAAAAAAACAAGTAATTCTAAACAGCCATAGCTTCTCAGGGTGGGGCTCATTTAAATTCCACCTCCAGGTTGTGGCTTTAAACCGGGCCTGGAGTGTACGAGCGAAGTCCTACTTAAGTGTCTGACGCCAGGGCTCACTTGATCACTTGACAGGACGTCAGAGCCATCCTGCCAGTTTCAGTTCACGAAGATCCCTAAGAGCTTTTCTCCCAGTGATATCAGATGATACGCCACAACACGCACCACCGCCATCAGCTGACGCTCATTTTTTATCTAATCTGTCCAACTCAGGGGCTAAATGAGTCCAGACTGCTTAGGTTCCTGCCTTTCAAAGTCATCTGTTTGTCCTGAGATGTGGACATTGGAATTGCTGGGAAGTTTTTCGTTAAAAAAAAAAAAGCCTTTGAGAAGTTTGGCCTAACAAAGACTGCTGCTTTTTTTGTATTAACCAGTGACATTTTTTAAAAAACATTCTTTACTGTTGAAACTATTACATTTGTCCCTTTTCCCCCAGGCCTTCAGCACCCTATTGTCTGTGTCCATGGGTTATGCATTTATGACATTGACATTTTAATGAAGCCATCTAGAGAGAAGTGCAGGTGAGGAAACTGTTTCTTTGCCCACGTGTCTAGGGCCAAGGGACCCAGCTAGCTTGTCCTTTGCACATGGAGCAAAGGGAGGTTTTGCCCAGCTGTTCATTCAGCCTTTAGCTTGCAGGCTGCCCAGCTCTGAAAAGTCAAAGAAAAGCTGAGATCCTCCGGCTGTTTTTGAGGAAGGGAAGCCTAGAGAGGGAGTTGCTGGGAGGGAGGGCTGACGTATGCAGCTTCTATTTGCATAACTGACCCTTTCAGACAGAGCCAATGGGACACAGTGTGTGTCTGGGAGGGGGAGGCGGAGGCCCAGTGTGCGCTATTGTGAGGGACCCTCACTGTGCAGCAGCTGAGAGCCCCGCAGACATTCCACAGCTCCAGACAGGAGACTTTTAAAAATTGTCACTGGGGAAAAATGAATTTAAGATAATTAATCCCTTGCCCCAATCTAACTCTCTAATGATACTGTTCTTGGGATGAAATAATGTATTTTAGTTAACACTTGTGTTAAATTACATAGTTGGGGGTCCCTGGTACTCTGCAGATATGCACAAGGGCTTTCTATACTCAGTTTAAAATGTGGGTGTTTTTTTGTGACTTTATTTTCTTTTTAACTAGCTATAGAAGTTTTTCAACTAGCTCTCTCTTCCTTTCTGTACCTCTTCAGGACACAGAGTTGTTTTTTGTGAATAGTGTATTTTGGCTTTTTTTTGAAATAGTGATTAGGGCTGAGGTGGTATTTATCCTTCCCCATATGAAAATGACTTATCCTTAATCCAGGAAATCATCTTTGACTTATACACTTTCTAGGTGTAATTCATAAGCGAAGGTAGAATTTTGAAATTTAAGTCAATGCTAAACATACATTTATTTAGCTTTCCAATGTCCATTTCTCCTTCAACTCTCTCAATATTTATAAATTCACTTAGTATCTACCTACTAACCAATCTAATTTTTCATTTATCACCAACCATCTGTCCTATTTGCACGCACTTTATATTAAAAATGATTGCTGTAGGCTTGTGTGATGATCCCATTTCACCCCATGGGGAATGTCATTTCTGATGCTTTTATTCATCAAAGCAGCCATTTTTAGCATTACTGACATGTTGATCTTATTATAGAAAGATGTTTTTACAAAGATGAGTTAGAGGAGAAAGATGGAAATTTCCAACTGGCTATGAACATTGGAAGAAAAACACACATTTCAGGATGATTAACATAGATTTCAAGTGAATGGTTCCTGAATGCTTATCGCCTCTTTTCGCCACCGCTATTTGGTCTCTATTACTGTTTGCTACTTGAACAGGTCATTCAGAATTAGAGAACGCCCTTGTTTCATGAAGGTGTTTATAGCTTCGGAATTAATAAGATGGGAAAAGTAGTCTCAGAACCTCTTTGGATTTACAAATAGATCTTTATTCACTTACAGCAAGTTTTCATTTAAAAAAAAATCAAAAGGAAAATTACTTCCTCCCTCTCAGGACAAAACAGGCAGGACTGTTAAGCACTAGTCCCAAACCACTAGTCTTCTCACCAACCTTGGATTACGAAATCCTAGAGTGACAACTATGCTGACAGCAATCCCAGGGGGAAGACAGGAGGGTCCTTGATGCATTTGTCAATCAACTTACAAGGAAAATGAAATCAGAGCAGAGCTTAAGTTCAATCAGAATCATGGCTTAATATTCCTAAGGATTTGTTGCTCCAATTTGGGTGCTAGCATTTAGAATCTGACTCTCTCTTGAACATAAGGATGAGTGGAGCGAAGCAAGACAATCAAGCCCCCTGCTAAATTTACTAATTCCCCGATGTTGAACAACTTCCCCGATGTTGAACAAACCTTAAAAAGGAAAACTGCTTTCATATTACAAGAGAAAAAGTTAAAGATAGCTTTAAAAATAAGTGGTACTTAGAACGAGACTAGAAATCCTGGGGTGGCATGATTGGAAGGAGCTAGAATGTTCAGCCTAACTTTCTATTATACAAACCAGCCCATAGTGTATTTGCTGGCCCTAATTAAAAGTTACTTTATTCTATCTTCACTTGAGCTCCCGGTCAAATAGGAAGGAGTAGTACACAATGATGTGTCAATTGCCTGCAAGGGTTACAGTCATCTGTCCGGTACCCTCGTCCACATTCACATCTTCACTGATTATGCCTTGGTATCATTTTGCAAGCACATCTGACAGCGAATAACTTTGTGATTTCATCACAACAGCCTAAATGACACTTCCCCGCCTCTCTTTAGTTTACCTTCTCAATACCGGCCTTTCTGACAAGATACATGTGGGATATAATGTCGAGAAATATCTGGATTAAAAGGGACTTACCTTAAGGAAGTCTAAGCTAGCATGTCCACTGTCCTCAGTCTGTTGGACATCTCTGTGCAGGGTGACACTGGGCCAAGCTGGCCCACCGAGGGGGGCTCAGTGGCTTGGGAGAGGTGGCATCGAGGCACAGCTCCAGCCCGGAACGAATCCACAGGAGCCAGCGCCAGGAAGCGGAGAGCTAAGAAGACACAGGTGTCTGACACCACCGGGCACCTCAGCTCCCAACCTGCAATCCAACGGCTGCCCTGATTAGCCAAGTACAAAAGGCAGTTCGGATTACTGCCCTCCTCCCAGCCAATCGCGGCCGGCACGCCTGACAGCAGCCCCTGATGGAAGGGGAAGTACACGCGGCCAGAACCTGAGAACCGGTTTCTGCAGTGGCGCTGGCAGCCTGGTCGGCGCGCTCCTGTCCCACGCGGCGGAGAGCAGTTTGTCAGGCTGTTGCAAGGAGAGCTTGTGGTAACGGGTAAGCCATGCCCTGCCCTTCTCCAAAGAGCGTCGCTCTAGGTTCTTTGACTCCTAAACAACAGGGTGCACTGTGATCTGTGATGACAATTAAGTGAAGGTAAGAAAGAACGACCCGCCTTGGTAGCTTTCACTGTGGAGCGCCCCGCCCTCCGCCCCCTCCCCCTCCCCCTCCCCCTCCCTCCTGTCCCCGGCCAGTCTCCACTCCGACTTCTTTGCAGCTGAAGTTCAATTTTTAATTAGCTATGGTTTTTGCAAGCAATCGTGTCCAACAGAAACCAGGAGAAAGAGAGGGAGGATCAAAGAAAAAGAAAATTCTTTCTACACTCAGTGTTTCCAACAATAAAACCCAACGTGGCAAAAATCACCTCAGACACAAACGTTTATAAAGATACTACTTGTAAACAACAAACATCAAAACACCACCACCAACAACAAGGCTGCATTTCATAAAACTCACCGCAGTGGAGTGCCTGGCAGCTCACATGTGTGGATGGGATCCTCACAGGTTTCCTAAACTGCCACCAGTTATAGGAGTTTCCCTTAACTCTGTTATCTGAGCCCTGAAACTGCAGCCCTTTGCAGCTGCGTGGGTTAGCAGTGCTCCATTCAAGTCTCGGGATTTGCCCCAAATATATAGGGGTCAGCTTAACAGTAAGCACAGGCACCAAGAGAGAGGAAAGGGAACCGTGCACACGGAAAGAAAACGGGACCCCGAGTGTGTCCGAGCTCATAGGGATGTAAACACATTTTCATTACTTTACAGCTGCCACGGTGGGAGAAACAAACCATAGGACCCACAGATCATTTATAAACCTCCTTGCTAAAGAATCTTTAAAAGTCTTACAGATTATCTTTTAGACGAGGAAAGACTAGGGGAAAGAATTCTGAAATCACAGGAGGCAATATATTCTAAATACAGTAGTAATTTCTATTCTAGACACCAAGAAAGTCTAAAGTGTCTTTAAAGATGGCATTACATTTCATCTTAATTTTGAAATGACTTTTATTTAAAGACTGTTCCTTGTATTCACTAGGAAGGCGGAGTCTCCAGGATGTTACTTGAATTCCAGAGCTATTTATATTCCTATAATGTGAACTCTAAAGAAATAGGATTGAGGCAAGTGTGAGATGGGAACAGTAGTCCGGGGGGCGGGCAGAGAATCATCTTTCAGAAGCGATGCCTCCTACTAGATCTTGCACCATAGATGCATTCTTTCAAAAGAATGCTAGGGGGTCCGCACCCTGGCAACCCGACTCCAGAGCCCACACTCGGAACCACCGCTATGAAAGAGAATCTGAATTCTGACGCTGGCATTCACCAGCCTTGTAATTCTGGGCCCATTACTAAACTTCTCTAAATCTCAGTTTTCTTTTCCTTTTAGGAGGGCAAAATTCTTATCCCAGTTTTATGTCCCCCCCCCCCCCCCCCCTCCACCTCACCCCCTTACAACTTCTCCCAAAACAGCTGAGTTGCATGTTCTTTCATCAGAGGCTACTCCCACCAAGCCGGAGTTCAAGAGCAGCCCTACTATGACATGAATTTTAACTGTGTCAAATTTAACCTCCAGCCGCTGAAAGGAGCTCATCTCCACAGTCCAGAATGGCCACTGGTGATGCTCCACATGTGTTTATCATGATTAGCTGCCTATATGGGAATGCCATTCCCTCAAAGAGCAGAACATGCATGCTGGTTTAAAGAAGCCAAGACCACGCCCTCTTCATTTCACCAGAAATTTCCTCATAGTCCATCTCTGTCCAGTCTCCACTCACTTCCAATCTACTCTCCATCAGGTTCCCTGTGACAACAGCCTCAGCCAATTGGTGGCTCTGGGAACGTCCTCGTGGGTGCTAGGTGACATTAGAAGAGAGGATATCTGTATGTGATTCTTTAGAGAAGCTAACGCAAGCAGGCCAGTAAAGGGGAAAAAATTATAGTGAAGCAATTAAGTCACCTCTCTTTTCACAAATGATGAGATGACTAAGGGAACCGTTGTTATATTTACAAGGAATGGGCACCTATGTAGTATTAGATTGAACTATATGAAATTGTCTATATTTGACGACTCTTGGTCTACTATAATAGCAATTCCATGTGATTCAACCTGTAGTTAACGTCCACACAACTAGTAATTAACTATGTGTCAGTAGTGACTACATTGCCTTCTCTAATCATCACCACAAATCTATAAGGTAAAGGCTATAATTATGTTACAACTTTATGGAGGAGGAAAGGGAGGCTTGAGGAGGTTAAGAAAGGCGTTGAACACTTCACAGCCAGCAAGCTGCAGGGCGAGGGGCTCCACACCCTGGCAATCTGACTCCAGAGTCCACACTCCGAACCACCACCCTCTGTCAAGGAGAATCTGAATTCTGACGTTGGCATTCACTAGCTCTGTAACCCTGGGCCCATTACTAAACTTCTCCGAGCCTCAGTTTTCTCTTCTCCTGAAGTGGGACTGATGATAGAACTGATCTGCTGTGAGGGCGAATGTGATGATGGAAGTTAAGCACTTAGCCCAGTGCCTGGCCCGCAGGGAGCACTCCGATGTTCCCTAGTAGCTGTGGTGTGGGCTGCATGATCCTCTCCCACCTTCCCCGGGATCTGAGGATCTGAAGTGAGACAGCACAGTGTGTGTCCCCTTACCCTTCGGTGGCTTGGCAGCCACTCATGGATGGAAGGATAGTGGAGTCTGGAATCCTCAAGTCTGGAAATGATGCCCTTCATTCATGTCAGTGCGTGTGACTTTGATACATAGGAAGTCCTTCACATTGTAGTGCCCACCAGCTACCCCTCCTCCTGCTAAGCTGCCTCCCACCCCCGTCAACCTGCCCTCAGCCCCACCTTCTATTTCCTGCTTGCTCTACTTCAGATTTTTATGAGAATCTGGAACGCTTGCACAAACCTCTTAGACTTCTCCTTTATTACCTGCCTACCTAGCTTCCTTGGCAATCAGCTGTAGAGGGTTACACAATCCATGCTCAAAAAGCACTGATGATCTCATCTGGAAGCAGTGTTGTGGAACCCACAGTGCACTGGACCAGGACATGAGGGCTTGGCTTTCAACTTCTGGTTCTGCCACTGCCCTGCTTAGTGACCTTGAGCAGGTCACTTATTGTCTGAGCCTAATCCAAAACATCACTAAGTTTCTCCCCAGTACTAATCTCTGTGGTAAAGAGAAATAAAAGAACATACTAGATGAGTTTTTGGAGAAATATGGGGCTTTTATTTTTCCTTTTTTCTAAAAGCTAGTAGCTGATCTATTCAGGCACATTTTATTTTCTTCTGATTACCTTTTAAAAAACAAACCCAGCCCTAACTGGTTTGGCTCGGTGGATAGAGCGTCGGCCTGCGGACTGAAAGATCCCAGGTTCGATTCCGGTCAAGGGCATGTACCTGGGTTGTGGGCACATCCCCATTGGGGGGTGTGCAGGAGGCAGCTGATCAATGTTTCTCTTTCATTGATGTTTCTAACTCTCTATCCCTCTCCCTTCCTCTCTGTAAAAAATCAATAAAATATATTAAAAAAAAAAAAAAAACCCAGCCCTAGCTGGTTTGGCTCAGTGGATAGAGTGTTGGCCTATGGACTGAAGGGTACCGGGTTTGATTCTGGTCGGGGCACACGCCCGGGTTGTGGTCTTGATCACCAGTAGGGGGCGTGCAAGAGGCAGCCAATCAATGATTCTCATCATTGATGTTTCTATCTCTCTCTACCTCTCCTTTCCTCCCTGAAATCAATAAAAATATATGTAAAAAAAACCAAAAAACCCAAAACAATAAAAATGAAATTTAAAAAATTATGTTTTTATCTAAAAAAACAAAACAAAAAACAACCCACAGGCAGGAGAGGCTTATGTTACTCTGTTGACACACTGCAGACCAAGACAGATGGCCTTGATTTCAGGGCACAGATCTCCATGGGTATGTTCCCTTATGATCTGCACAGGTCCTTGTAGGGTGCTTGTTGGTGACCAGAGATGGGAGTGTCAGTGGAGAGAAAGCCTCACAAACACAGGAAGGGGATTTTCCATTTCCTTGGGTCTGTGCCTGTGCATAGCACATGTTCTCTAGCAGCTCAGGGTAGACCCCTCCACGATGTAAGGTAGAATGGAAGGCCTCCACAACACTTATTTGCCAGCCCTTGTATTTGTATGCTCTGCTCTAGAAGCTCAAAGTACTTTCACGGAGAATATTTTTAAAAATTATAAGTTTGTCCTCAATCCTCCCAGGAGAAATTGAATTTTATGAGTGGAGGAGATAAAAACAGCCTGTGGACTGCTTTCTTGTCATAGATTGCTCGCTACCTTCTAACATACTGTATAATTTACATATGTATCGTGTTTATTGTTCATTCCTCTGCTCAGAAGAACATCACCTCATGAGGACAGATGTCTTTGTTTTACTCATGGCTGAGTCCCAAACACCCAGAGCAACGATCGGCATATATTAGATTCTCAAAAAGTAAATTAAGCCTTACAAAGTCATGTTTATAAACAACTCAGGTAGAGCTGGTATCCTGCACATCTCACTTGCAGAAATCACACTGTGTCTTTAGGAGGAAGAGATGATGTAAATAGTAAAATAGATTGCACTGGTGAGGACAGTGGCAATGAACAAGGTGACAATGACATGTAAAGCAAAAAGGTCAATCCATTTTTGTGGGGGTCATAATCAGTTTAGACCTGGCTGCTGTGGCTCAGTTGGGTGTTGAGCCATGCACTGGAAGGTGATGGGTTCAATTCCCAGTCAGGACACACACCCAGGTTGTGGTTCAACCCCAGTCAGGGCACGTACAGGAGGCAATTGAAGGATGTATCTTGCTCACATCGATGTTTCTCTTTCTCTTCCCTTCCTCCCTCTCTGAAATAAATAATTTTTTTAAATTGTTTTTTTTTTTAAAAAGAATTAGTTTAGCCCAACTCTGCAAATTTTCACATAGAAGTTCCATGCTGGGGAAAAAACCCCCACAGAACTGGGTAGTGAACCTAGAGAGAAACTGAATTTAAGTTTCTCTTTTCAAGTCCCTTTTTGATTAATTTCATGGGAAACTGTATTTGTTGGAGAACTCCAGGTGTTTCTAAAGGAGTCAGACCCTTGAGGACATGCTAAGTGGACACACAGCAGTTACTTTGTACTCAGGTGAACATTTTTATCCCAATCTGACCACATGCTGACATCAAGACTGATGAGATAATGCCTGTAGGCCTCTTAGCATCATAAACGATGTCAGTTAAAGTATTACTATACCTCTCTTGTATAATAGTCATGGGACATAAACCACTTATGATACAGAAATCAGAAGGCAGGATTTTTTTTATTTTTTATTGCTGGTGCTACTGATGAAAGCCACACTTTCAATTTAAATTATGCTTCTAGCCCTGGCCAGCATGGCTCAGTGGTTAGAGTGTTGGTCTGTGGTCTGTGTACCAGAAGGTTGAGGGTTTGATTCCTGATCAAGGGCATGTACCTGGGTTGCAGGTTTGATCCCTGGTCCTGGTCTGGGTATGTGCAGGAGGCAAACAATTGATGAGTCTCTCTCACATCAATGTTTCTCTCCCCGCCCCATGCCAGACTATTTCTCTCTCCCCTCTTCCCTCTCCCTCCTATTCTCTCTAAAAATTAATGGAAAAATATATATATATAAATTATGCTTCTATTATTGTTTTGTCTGAGACTAACAGGCCCAAAGTAGCATATCACCCTGTTCTTTTTTCTCTCTTCACAGTCTCTAATTTGGCGGGGGTAGGGGGGGACCATGGTCTTTCTTCATAAGAATGTTAGAGGCCAGAAGGTAACAAATAAAGGCATTGAGCTCAGTCCCAACATCCCTGATGGGGAACTCAACCTACTATTGAGTGCTAAGAATAACAGGTATAGATGTGGGTTCACAGGGGTGAAAAGAACACTGGAGAAAGAACATTGAGGAACACAAATTACAGCATCATTATTTATTTGTTTGTTTATTTAGGTTAATCATCACCCAAGGATACTTTTCCATTGCTTTTCAGAGAGAGTGGAAGGAAGGGAGGGAGAGGGAGGAAGAGAGAGAAACATCAATGTGTGTGAGAGACACATCTACTGGTTGTCTCCCACTTGCACCCCCAAGGGGAATGAACCCACAACCCAAGTACATTGCCCTTAACCAGAATTGAACTAGAGCCCCCTTGGTGCACAAGCTGATGCTCTAACCCAGGGGTCCTCAAACTATGGCCCACGGGCCACATGCGGCCTGCCAAAAATATTTATCCAGCCCGCCGGGTGTTTTTGCCGCCGCTGCCTGTTGCTTAGCAGCTGACTAGTTTTTTTTTTAAACTATAGTCCGGCCCTCCAACGGTCTGAGGGACAGTGAACTGGCCCCCTGTTTAAAAAGTTTGAGGACCCCTGCTCTAACCACTTAGCTATTAATGACTCATTTCAATCTCTAGGAAAATCACACAGCTAATATAAAAAAAATGAATGTGGTGTAAAGGTAATAGTAAATGTCAATTACATTTACATACTTATATACGAACTTAGTAGGGTATTTACTACATATCAGGCAGGATATTGAGTACTTTATATATTTTGTTTTAACTCTTCCAACCCCTGCTAGGGAGCTACTGCCCTTCTACCCACTATAGTGCTGAAGAATCTCAGGCACAGATGGATTAAAAACTTGGCCAGGCTCACAAAACAAGCATGTGGCAGTAATAGGACTTGAACCCCGACCACCTGATTTCTAAGTATATTACTGTATATGTTAGATTTGGAGTGGCTTAGAAATGGGATGTGCATGGCATGCTCAACATTTGGGAGTTTGGGGATTTTTCTGGCTAGCAGATTTCTCCCTAGGGAGACTATGCCACGCCACCCCCGCCAGATATCAGCAGAGTAGATCAGTTGAATGGCGCCAGCCAGCAGTAACGAGAGCGGCTGTCAAGCAATTAGCCTGATGATAATTTGGTATGATAAAACCTGCTTCAAATCATAATTCAAATGGACAGTGTAAAGAACATTCTCCCTTTCGGTTTCCTAAGCCTCTACCTTGTACCACAGTACAAAAAGGCAGTTCGAATCACAGCAGGGCAGCAACCCCACGTGCCTCACAAAGAAGTGTGGCAAGAGATGTCACAAGCAGGCAGTCAGCACATCATGTGGGGTTTTCCATTCATTCAGCAAACAGTTCATGAGGGCTTGCCAGGGTGGGCACTGGAGAGATCAAAGAGAAGACACACTGACTCCCAGCCCTGGTTTAGTATTAGAAACTGTCAACCAACCTTCTGTTGGAAAAGACTCGGTCTGGGCAATTGGCTGGAGATGAAAAAAGTGGCAGGTGTTAAGATCATAGGGAGCAGTGGGGCCCCAAAGCAAACTGGAGAGGGAACGCGTCACCTGACGTGGTGCACGCCGCTCCAAGCCAGCGTTGCCAGATCGTCTGATTTTTCCAGAAGCCAGAAAGCCAGATTCTTATGTAAAACTTCCACATTTTTAATGTGGATTAAACAAATGTTTACAGGCCAAATATTTCTAGATCAAACAAATGTCTGCAGGTCAAATACTTCTGTAAGATGTAGTTTTCAAATGCTGCCAATCAAAGAACTTGATTAAATTCACTGACGTGGCTTTTTAAAAATAGAATTGTCTAGATTTATTAGTGGATTTTTTTCTTTGAATTTTTTTCAATTACAGTTGACATTAAATATTATTTTATATTAGTTTTAGGTGTACAGCATAGTGATGATACATTTATATAATTTACAAAGTGACCCCCCGGTAAGTCTAGTACCCACCTGGCACCATGCATAATGATTACAATATTATTACCTATATTTTGTATGCTGTGTTTTACATCCTATGACTATGCTGTAACTGCTGATTTATAGTTCTTAATTCCTTTACCTAATAGTGGATTTGATATGTGGAGACCTTTGTATTCTTACATACATGTAGTTCAATTCATTTTTATTTTTTTCCTTTTTTTTTGGTATTAAGGTGCAACACACACATAGTGTATAAAGTGCACCAATCTTATGTAAACAGTAAAGAATATATAGACTATTTTCAGCATCCGCTAAGGTTCCTTCCTGATGTTTCCAGCCTATGCCACACTCCCCACCCCCACTTTGACCTCCACATCAATTAGCTTTGCCAGTTGTCGCCTAATTCAAATCTTAATCTCAAGAAATTGATGACAGATCTAATTGCTTCAGGTCTGAAAGAAATAAAACTGGGCTTCACTAAGCAAGGATACAACTGAAGATAGTCATGGTAAACCCAACAAAGGATGGAGCCCACAGACTTAGCCAACTGCCTCTGCCCCTTCTGTTACTTGTTGCTCTCACACACCTATTCTGTCTGGTAACTATAATTTCCCGTGTGACTACCATAGGCCAAGATGTACTTGCCACTCTACATAGAGTATCTTGCTTAAGCATTAAACAACCCACTGAGATACAAATTTAGATAGAATGTATTCCAACTGTACATCTAAAGGAAACTGGATCTGTGGCAGGTTATGCAGCTACCTCCACAGCCAATTCGTGAGAAGTCGAGGTTCAAGGCAAGGCCATTACAAAGCCCAGGGACTTTTCCACTGGACTACATAGCCTCCCCATAAAGTTAGTAAATGGCATGTTTTCTTAACTCTTCCACAAGAATATAACAAACTTCATTTCTTATCCAGGAGCAAAATCAACCTTATTCAATTTAGAGTCTGACTAGGAGTTCACACTTCACATTATGAGGATTGGTGGTGGTATGGAAAGGTATTGAAAGAGGTATTGGAAACTGATGTTTATTATCTAGGTACTTTTATTTTTAACTTTTAAAAAATACGTTTTTATTGATTTCAGAGAGAAGAAGGGAGAGGGAAAGAAACATCGATGATGAGAATCATCAATCAGCTGCCTCCTGCATGCTCCCTACTGGGGAGCAAGCCTGCAACCGGGGCATGTGCCCTGATGAAGAATAGAACCATGACCTTCTGGTTCATGGGTAGATGCCCAACCACTGAGCAACACTGGCTGGGCTACGTACTTTTATTTTTAAAACAACTTAATGAACAAAATTAAAATAAATACCTCGCTATCTTTTCTCTTGGGCTTATGAGAACATTGTCTTGTACAAATAGAGTTTTGAGACAGGAGGCAGATTTGGGTGTTCAAAGATCCTTCTTTGGGGATGTAAAGTACAGCGTAGGGAATATAGTTATTAATACTAGTATTATAATAGCTAGGTATGGTGTCCGATGGGCATTAGATTTATCTGGGTGATCACTTCATAAGTTATATAAATGTCTAGTCACTATATTATACACTTGAAACTAATATAATATTGTATGTCAACTAAAATTGATAAAAAGAAAAACAGCAAAAATGAAAAAAAAATGCTTCTATAGCCACTTGACAACATACGGCTTTGCCAGAAAAATCAGCATTTCAAACATGTAGCCCTCAACATTTTCCATGCTGATTACAGAATTAAATATTTTGCAAAATGGTGTATAATAAAAAAACCATTTCCTCTCTCCCAGGAAATTTGTGCAGCCTGGAAATGGGATTAGAACAGTGGGACAGAATTTCCTGTAAGAGGGCTTCCTGGTGGCAAGCGATTGTGAAGGAGCTGCAGGAACTTGTCTTGAAGCTGTGTTCTGCAGAGTAAATTCACTGTTTTCACTTGGACCGAGTGGTTTTCTAGAGATGCTTTTATTCATTCTTCAACAAATTGAGAACACGTGAATTTTTCATATTAAGAATATTATTTTATTGGGTGAGCAATCAATGCCTATTATTGGGAGGTAGAGGGGGTCTAAAGCTGCCAGTAACATCTGCTACCATCTGCCAACACCTTTGCCTCATCGCTGCCTCTGGGGAGGATGGGCTCATATACCCAGTGATTAGCAGAGTAGAGCAATAAAGGCACTAGACGACCTTCTATTCAAGCCAATGGACAGAGTACACTGCCAGGCCCTCCCTGGTGGCTCATTCTTTCAGCAGATGGGGGAAAGCTGATGGCTTGCCAATATTTTTTATGTAGAAGGATACAGGCCACTAGCAGTTCATTGATGCTGAAGGCCTTTTAGTCTGAGATATGCAAAAACTCCATAATACCTTTTTATCTCAATAGTCACACTAAGACCAACTATCCTATTTGAGTTCTAGAGCCAGATCTATTTGTATCTTCTTTTTATACTTCAGGTAGCTCAGAAACTCAACCATGATCTAGTGAAGTACCCAAACTTACTAGAAGCACCTGTTTCAAAGTTTAGACCTGAACTCCAACATCCAGGATTATGTTCCACCGATAAACAGGCAAGTTAGCCATGTGACCTTTCCTCGAATCAATACCTGTTGCTTAAGAACTTAAGCCATTTTTAACTCACAACTTTAATCTTTGCTTAGCTACCAAATTCCTTCTTTTATTTTTAATTAATTTTTTAAAATTGTGGTAAAATACACATAACAAAATGTAGCACCTTAACCATTTTTAATTGTGCAGTTCAGTAACATTAAGTACATTCACATTTTTGTGCACACATCACCACCACCCATCTCCAGAACGCCTCTCATCTTACAAAACTGAAACTCTGTACCCATAAAACAATAACTCCCCAGTCATCGGTTCCCCCAGGCTTCGGCAACCATCATTCTACTTTCCGTATCTATGAAATTGACTGCTTTAGGTACGTCACACCTGTGGATCTATGTAGTATTTGTTTTTTGAGACTGGCTTATTTCACTTAGCATAACATCCTCAACGCTCACTCATGTTGGACCATGTGTCAAAATTTCCTTCCTTTTTTTAAGGCTGCACATTCCTTTTTTTTTTATTATTTAAACCAAAACATGTTTCAACTTTATCAAGCAATATTAATCAACTAGATTGATTGGGGAGTATTTGGTCTATTTAATAAGACTTTAGGCTTGGAACCTATAAGAGGGAATAAAAGAATTTGCTGAAATCTTTAAAGCTGGGGTTCTTAAGGGTCCATCAGAATCACCTGGAAAGTTTGGTAAACCACTGATTGCTAGTCCCAAACCCCAGTTTCTGATTCAGTAGTTCTAGAGGAGGACCTGAGAATCTGCATTTCATATACATTTCTGGTCAGTGACCACACTTTTGAGAACCACTGCAACGTATCCAGTGTTAAGCCTCTAGGATTCCAATCACCACATTTTTCCCGTAGTGCAGAGAAGATGCCCCTCCCACCTACGATAGGAGGCTTGCAGTTATAGAAGAACGGAAGCATAGAGCAAAGTAAGAAAATAGAAAGTCCAGCCCTTCCCATTCCAGAGTATTGTGGAAATGAGGGAAAGATGATGGCACGTTCTGACTTCACCTCTCTGGCTTCAGGCAGAAGAGTGCATGATGCGAGGTAAGTGAGGGAATGTCCAGGGCGTTGGGGAATTCTGGCTCTGTTTGCTCCATTGAGACTCTAGAAGAATCTCACACTGGAGAGGACCGGGCCCAGATCAACTCACACAGATATCAGAGGCCAGCCAGTAGACTGGGGATGAGGCAGCTATGATGGGGTGAGATGATCCTGAGGTGAACACTGGGCCAGGGGTTACTGGGGTGGGGAACTTCGCAGACACTAAGGCGTCTGAATCTAATGTGTGTGTCTGCCGGTGGGAGGTTGCCAGGGATCCCCCAGGGCATCACCCAGGCCAGAGCTGACCGTGAATTTGACAGCTGCAGAATTCAGTGGTGGAGGTCAGAGGTGATGGGGAAGACCACTGCACTCACCCCTGCCCCAAACCCCAGACACTCTTTTGGCAAAGCAGCTGGGCAGTAGAGATGGAAGGTTACATGGGAGAAAGGAGCATTTTATGTTAGAAAGACTAAGTGTCACCTCCAGGTACTATTCAGCAATGAGACCAGGCTAGCTTTTAACTTGGCTACGACTAAAACTCTGTTTCCTTGCTGACCAGCAAGTATGGGTTTATGGGAAAGACCAGATTACATTTAGGCAGAATAAAGAATTCATTTTTTTTCTTCTGTACATATAAATTGTTATGTGACTAGAATTGTTAGATAAAATCAGGGGCATTTACTAAAAATTAGTTGTTGATTATCTGAAATCCAAATATAAACTGGGCATCTTGTATTTTGATTTGCTAAATCTGTCAACCCTGCACATGACCTTCTGTGCCATTTACATGGGGTGATAGGTTATCAGGGTGTCCCTTCATCACACTGCCTACTTCAGCCCACAAATCTCAACCACAATACAGTCTCATTGTTGTGCCAATGGAGAGCAATTGACAAAGCTAACCTCCAATTTGTGCATACTGGGTTTCAAGCTTGTGTTAATCTCTCAGAAACAGTCGGGTGGCACAGGAAAACTAGCCTGGGATAAAAGCCTCCGTACCTGAAACATATCCATCAGTTTCTTTTCACTATATTCAAGGCCTGGACAGTCACATTTGAATGACCACCATACACCTGTAAGATGATTTCCAAAAGTGTGAAATGAGCATGTTCACTTTCTTTCAGGACATCTTATATATTCTCCAACCCCACCTCAGGGCCCATCATCACTGGCCACTAAGACTCCCCACTGACTATACAGGGAGGAGCCAAGGTCAGCCTTAAGAGGTTGAGGTCATCTTCTGACTTGAAGGCTTTTAATGGCAAGACCCACTTATTTGTCCACAGATAGCTCCAACCAATTTGTCACAGGGGTAACACCATTGGGAAGACATTCCTTTATGTTAAGATCCTGCTAACCTTCAAATTGCTTTAAAAAATATGAATAATAGCTTTATTACTGCCATTTTATATCAATGCAAGATTGTATGTTTCTCAAAGACTTTCAGCTATTCTTAGCCATGTCTTTAGAGCTCAACAAGGTTCAAAGGGAGCAAGAAACCGAACGGCAAGTTTGAATGAGGAACCAGCAAAGAGACAGGTGTAGAGGAGCAATTCCTAGAAGAGGTTAGAGTTGAGACAGAATGGGTGGGGTGTGCAGAGAGCAGTGGGTACTAATGGGATAAAGCCTGGGGCCTTCATTAGGTGCTGGCAAGAACAGAGCACAAAGACACATCTCAACTCCTTCAGAAGTTGGATCAGACCCCAGCCCAGCCCCTCCTGTAATGGACAGAGTCTTCCAGTGCTATGAGCTAGTACCCACAGGTCTAGCACTTAAACTTAGCACCATTATCAAACATTTAATATTTGGAAGAGAAGCGATAAAATCTCCAAAGTCCTCTTACAAAAACAATGAATGTTCCCACATTTCCATACTAATCAGGTATATCAACCATTTAAAAATTACAGAACATACTGTGATTGATTAGAATCAAGCTTTGGGCTCTTTTTGTTTTGTTTTTGGGGGAGAGCAGAAAAATGATGCACCTGTACTCACATTCTAATAACCATACAACCCTCTGTGGCTTCTCCCTTCTTGCTGTGTTGTTTCTCCCATTTCTATTTTTACTGGCAGGTGGACTTGCTCCCATCAAATGAGTTAGACAAGAGGGGAAGGTTAATGTATTTAAGGGAATTTGAATCAACACTGCTGGGGAAACAAAAGGCACCAGTGTGTACTGTTTTGAAAGCAAAATAAATAAAAGCATTGGCAGAACCCAAACTGTGGTCACCCAGAGGCTGAAGACCCACGCTGGTTCAGGGGTTTGAGCAATCACAGAAAACCCGCTCCTCGGAACACCTACTGGCGGAAAAGCGTGGGCTTTTGTGTCAGTTAGAAGGGAGTTCAAATCCACACTTCTTAGAGGTGTCTGTCCCCTTGGCCAGGTTGCCTTATTGAAAGTCTGTTTCCTCTTCTTTAAAATAGAGTAATAATCATACCTATTTTATGGGGTTGTTGTGAGAATTAAATGAGAGAAAGAAATGCATAGAACACTCAAAGCTAACAACAGGTGAGAGCTTACAAGGATTATTTATTAATGTTGACAAGCTAACTCATAAATCACAATTGATTCCTAGGCCTGGCCTGTGTGGCTCAGTTGGTTGGGCATTGTCGGTGCACCGAAAGGTTGCTGGTTCGATTCCCGGTCAGGGCACATACCCAGGTTGCAGGCTCGATCCTGGTAGGGGGTGTGTATGAGGCAGTCGATCCATGTATCTCTCTTACATCAGTGTTTCTTTCTCTCCTTCCCTTTCCCCTCTTTCTAAAAATCAATAAAAAAATCTTTTAAAAAATGGATTCCTAGATATAATATTCTACATTTGATCCAAAATAAGCCAGTTCTTCAGAACTGACTATGAATCTTATGGATGTGAAAGCCTGATGGTCCAGTTTAATCACCTCATTTGTATTCAATTCCAAGTGTCCCCATTCTTTTATCCCATTTGCTTAATTTCAGAATTTTAATCCCAAGAAATTTTAATTCTCATACCACCACGTCATCTGCATTTAGGGGCCAGGAAAGTGGTATCCATGAATTACTACACAGGAAGAAAAAAACTCTCAATAGTTATAGGGCTATTCCAAATATATCAGAGAAGGGAGCCTTTTCTGCACATTTTATGGGAAGGTGTCAAAATGACATTTGCAACAATAGGATGCCTTGTCAACTCACGCGTTTGCAAAGGGGAAAGAATGCAAGCTAGCCTAAACAAACAAAACAGTGTGGGTCGTACATTCCTGAACATGAGCTTATTTTTCTGTTCATTAGTATCTCATGGCGGGACTGGAGTTTTTGACCTCTGCCCCTGACTTTGAGACAGTGATGGAACGAGGACAAGGAATCATGACACAAAGGTTGAAAGGGCCCTTCATCCAAACACGGCGGGTCTCGGTCAGGATGCTGCTGAATGTCCCCCTTCTTGGGCTGCAGCCCGGGCTGCACTTTCCCAGGAAGCCCCACAGACCGACGCGGGTCCCCAGCCTCCTCCAGGCAGCACTGCTGCTCTGAAGGTGTCAGATGGGAAACTGTAAACAGTGACACGGGAGGCCATTCCTGCTTAGTGACCTGTATCAGAAAGGTCTATTTTTAGAAACTGCCACAAGCGGCTATGCCCTTGGAAAGTAGGCCGGCCTCATACTATTGCTATTTTTGAACATTTCTGTGCATTTGGGTTGTGTTCTAACACGTTTGTGAAGGAGTTCAGAGAAGATAGGAACCATTCCTGATCTTGATTTGAAGTTGAAAATCTGAATTCTGAATTTTACTTCTGCATCATGGCCAGCTACCCTTTCATTTCGAAGAATAACCATGGAGCTGCTCAAGCTGACGTGGATCCATGCTTTTGGGTCTTCTGTGGGGCAAGGCAACCAGGTGAGATGCGTAGGAAGGACCTCCCCCAGCCAGAGGAAGCTGGAACATTGAGTGCTGCTCGCTGCCTGCCTCAGTGGGAGGTAGAATCACTTGGCAAGTTTGTTAAAAAGCAGGCTTCCACCCAGTGGTTCTCAACCTTCTGGCCCTTTAAATATAGTTCCTCATGTTGTGACCCAACCATAAACTTATTTTTGTTGCTACTTCATAACTGTAATGTTGCTACTGTTATGAATCATAATGTAAATATCTGATATGCAGGATGGTCTTAGGTGACCCCTGTGAAAGGGTTGTTCGACTGCCAAAGGGGTCGCGACCCACAGGTTGAGAACCACTGCGTGACTAGACAGTCCGATTTAGATTTAGCAAAGAGTATAGAGATTTGCACCTAAAACAGGCACCACCACTGATTTTGATACAAGTTGTCTAAAGTTCACACTTTGAGGAAAAACTATTATAGGAAAACATGAAAGATGTTGAAGAGTTAGAAGGGAGAATCAAATAAAACACATATACACCAAATAACCTGTTCCGGCCATCAACGAGAAAGGCACAGCTTAAAGCAAAGGGGAGTGGTCCTGGCTGCCCGGACATACTGACCTGCCATGAAAACCTGGCTCCTCTTCCTAATTCCGTTTCTAGTCCTGTGACCTAAGGCCAGGTCCTTCAACCTCTGGGCGCCTTAACTTTTACAAAGCAGGCAGCAGCTTCTCCAGAGTGACCCCTCTGGGGGTCAGTAGAGAGGCTTGGCCTGTGACCTCTGACCCCCCCCCATAAAA
>NW_005871904.1:177663-181614 GCF_000147115.1 Myotis lucifugus
CAGTCATTAGCATCACCTTCCTCCCCCCTACCCCCTGACAAATTTGATCTCTGTCCAGATAGGGTGTGACTTTCGCTGGCAGGAAACAAGCCCATCCACCTAGACCCGTGGTCGGCAAACTGCGGCTCTCGAGGCACACATGCGGCTCTTTGCCCCTTGAGTGTGGCTCTTCCTAAGCCTTAGGAGTGTCCTAATTAAGTTAATAGCACCGTGCCTACCTATATAGTTTAAGTTTAAAAAATGTGGCTCTCAAAAGAAAATTCAGTCGTTGTACTGTTGATATTTGGCTCTGTTGACTAATGAGTTTGCCCACCACTGAGCTAGACTCTCGCTCTCTCACTCACAGAGCTTAGGTTCTGCTGCAGGAAACGGGCTGGAAGGAGGGAAGCACCCCCTTCTCTTAGCAAAGGATGGACATGCCTCCACCTAGGATCTGCTGAGCACTGGTCCCAGCAGCCGCTCAGCAACTATTCTCTGATTGGATGAAAGTGCACCAAACCCAGGCTGAGGTTATTTTCTTTACACCCATTGTCTTTATTGTTATAACCTTCATACAAAGTAGAGATGACTGTCCTCAATTCCCAGAGGCAAAAAGAAAAGAAAAGAAAAGAAAAGAAAAAAGAAAGAAAATAGAAAAGAAAAAATGAGAGGTGAAGTCAGCTGGCCCAGACCTCACAGTGAGGGTCAGGGCTACGAACTAAGTTCTGTGGGATTCGAAGCCAGTGCCCCTCATCACTGCACAGCACTGTGCTGGAGGGGCGGGGACGCTATTGGACGCCTCCATGAGACAAGGGGACTGCAAAGGCCCTTATTCCAGGGAGGCTTGCACGATTTTTCTAGGCTGAAGGATACAGGTGAAAAGTGTGGTCAGCTTAGTGAGGAGACTCCTGACCAAAGGGAACAGGGAAGGGCAGTGAGGATGAGCCCAGCCTGCCCGCTCCAATGAAATTTAATGCAGGAAAAGGGATAACTCTGTCTAATGACGTAATTCTTAACAGCCAAGATTTCTACAGCAACTTACTACACCAGTGGGGGAGATGTTGCTATTGTACCCACTTTCCGGATGATGAAATATTACAGCGGTTAAGGTGCTGGAGTAGTACATGATAAAGCTGGGATTCAAAGTCAGGCAACCTGGCTCGGAGCCAGTGCTCCTAACCACCAGGCCACGCCGCTGCTAGAGGGTATATTTTTGTTTTCATTTCACAAGCATTCGTTGAGCGCATATTAGGTGCTCATTCCATTCCAGGCACTGGGGACACCACTCTGAACAAAATCTAGGCATTTATATTCTAATGAGAAGGAGACAGTGAGTAACTTTGTGAGTATATGTCTCCCAGGTGAAAAATAAAAATCAAGGCGTGCTGGGAATATGACAGGAAGAGGCTGCAATTTTTAACGGACTGTGCAGGGAAGGCTGACATTTGAGCAAATGCCCAAAGGAAGTGAGGGAGAAAGCCAAAAGGGTATAATTAATTTTAAAAAATGTAATTAAAAAAGTAACGTGCAACCAAAGAGTTTGCTCAAGTTATAGATAAGGGTGAAGGACAAAAGGTTATGAAAATATCTCACTCCCCGACAATGCTGCGCCTAGGGCTGTGGGTCCTGCTTATTTACAATCAGTGGGTGACAATGGCTGATTCCTAAGCGACACCTGTAAAGAAACATTCCAAAGAATCCTTTCCAAACGCTCTGTAGAAAGAATCACAATCTTCATGAAAAACAACCCAGCCACCTTTCTGCACAAACAGTAAACACACTCGCCAGGCAACCATCCTGAGGATAACTTGATGCCTCCCACCCACTAAACAAAGACGGCATCAGCCGGGAGTTTGACAGCAGAATAAGGGGGGAGTGGAAAAATTGCATTTTTCAAACATGCTGATAAACTGTACAAAGCAGTCCAGCGGCTGGTGGAGAGACAGGGACATGAGCCTCAGACCAGAGAGGCAGTTGAACAAACATTTGAGTGGCAGAGGCGAAGCCACAAAGAGCTGGCCTTGCAGGTGTAATTTTCCCAAGGACTAACCAGGCTCTTGCAAACTGCCACTTGCTAGGGCACCAGAAACAAAAGATCCATGAGGAGGCAGGTGGTAATGAAGGCGTATTTGAGGTCGGCACTTTAATTAGCAACAGTCAAAGGGGAAAACACCATGGGGGGAATCTGAAGTCGGAAGGACCTAGGGGTTTCTCCGTCTTTTGAAGACTAGGTACCTGTGGAGGGTTCTTAATGCTCCCAACCCTATACTTCAGGCCTCGTCCCCAGCACCTTATTAAGACACCTGTGATCTTGGGGCAGTCATAATTAAGACATAAAAACATATAATCCAAAAGGAAAGTAAAACAGTGGAATCATCCAGAACAGGACCTTCAAAGCTCTGATTTCCCATGAAGGATTCTGGGCACCATTTCTCTACCCCCTCACTCCACTTGTGCTAAGGCTCTCCAAAGTGTGCTTTTTAAAATTGGGGACTGATGCCCGGCCAGTGTGGCTCAGTGGTTGAGTGTCCACTCATGCACCAAGAGGTTGCCGGTTCAATTCCCGGTCAGGGTACATGCCTGGGTTGCGGGCTTGATTCTCAGTATGGGGCGTGCAGGAGGCAGCCGATAGATGTTTCTCTCTCACCAGTGTTTCCATTTCTCTCTCCCTTTCCCTTCCTCTTTCTCTAAGTCAATAAAAACATATTTTAAAAATATTTTTAAACTGGGGAATGACAAAGTACATGAATATTTCATAAGCGAAATAGTTGCTCACATGCTTATTCTATGCTAGTACCTCTTGACATTGTCTTCGTGTTATGTCCCGTCAGATTGAACAAGTTCAATGGCATTGAGCCATCTTTCTTTCATGGTATGTTTCATGGGGGCACCCTCTGGAAATGACATGTAAGGTGAACGTGGCAACTAACTGCAGTAAGATGGGTGTGGTTTTAGCCCCTCCAATGGCTGGCAGCCCCCAAACCCGCTGGTAAAAATGAACTCCCTGGTCACAGGCTCAGGTCACAGGCCTCTGTGCTGTCCACCGACAACCCCTCCCCTGCCATTCCCATTTCCCAGTACTAACATCACTTAATGAGGTTTAAAAGATTACACCTCCAGCCGAAACCGGTTTGACTCAGTGGATAGAGCGTCGACCTGCGGACTGAAAGGTCCCAGGTTCGATTCCGGTCAAGGGCATGTACCTGGGTTGCGGGCACATCCCCAGTAGGAGATGTGCAGGAGGCAGCTGATCGATGTTTCTCTCTCATCGATGTTTCTAACTCTCTATCTCTCTCCCTTCCTCTCTGTAAAAAATCAATAAAATATATTAAAAAAAAAAGATTACACCTCCGTACAGCAGTAATGAGAAACACAACTCACAGAAATGTAAGGCAGGGGCCAGCCTCGCCCTTCGCGGGCAGCCCTCCCTGGGACCAGACAGCCCTGAAACTCAGCATTGGGGGTCTTTGCTTTGGCACTTGGTCCCCCACTAGAACAAGGCTTTGTTGTACTCCTTCCCTCTCTGTTGGCTTTCTTGTTTCTCCTGCTACTTTCCTTAAATCGCCTTCCACTCTGTGCCTTTCTTCTACCTCTTAGTCTCTCTACCTACTCACTGTTTCTCTTTATCACTTCACCTTACAGCTTTAACCCGTGGTTCTCAAAGTTTACTGCACATGAGAATCCCCTGGGCAGCTTTTGAAACTGTCTAATGCCAGGCTACACTTTATACCAACTAAATTAGAATTTGGGGGGCTGGAACTGAATTAGAATTCTGGGGGCACCTGTTAGTTTGTTTTTATTAACCCCCGATGTAATTCCAACATGCAGCCGAGTTTGAAAGGGGGCAGCTTTAAACCATTTTGATTCAAGGATGCAGGATTACAGATATTTGGTTCATATTCGAAACCAGAATCATCCAAACATGTTAGTTTTAGCTGATGCCTCACATGTAGAATGGGGGCTGGAGGGGAG
>NW_005871904.1:182078-188980 GCF_000147115.1 Myotis lucifugus
ATACCTCTCAGGAAACCCAATAATGTGTTAGATGAATTTTCCATGGGAAGGAACAACTGGTTAGGAAATCAAATACTATACTTCTAGACAGTGACATTCAAACCCAGGACTCCAGGGAAGCCAAAAACTGCTCTGGTATGGTCCCAGCAGGATTGAAATACCTCCTCAAAGCATACTGAGCAAATTCCCATGATGCCAGGCCCCTTGAAAAGTTTCTGGGGGTAGGAGGCCACCGCAGCTGCCTCCTGCCCCTCCTCTCAACCACTTGCTCAAGCGGAAAAAAATGTCCAAAGGCTAAGTTACCACAGTTCTCAGTTATACCGCTTTCCCCTCTGGGGAAGCCTGATCCTGGGTCCTAAGATGCAATGCAAACTGTACTGCAGTTTGGGATCTGTATTCATGTCCCAGGTATTTGCTGGTCCTTTGCTCAAATTCAGAAATGCAAAGAGCAGAAGAACAAAAGGACACACGAAGTAATGGTGGGAACCAGAGGGGATGAGACGGTCATCCCAAGTGCTGGGGGGCACATGGAGGTGGGAGGTACCATACAAGACACGGGAGGCTCCCAGCAGAATCTACTGCCGCCATTGGCAGCCGCTAGAGCTCCCAGCTCTCCTCAGAAGGCGCCAGGGTGACCCACCCCCTGCCTGCCCATCCATAGGGGACTAGGCCACAGAGGACAGCACGGGGCCCTTTTTAATATCTTGACACAGGCAACTCTTGGAAATACATAGGAAAGAATCTTTCTCATTTGGTTCCTGTGTCCAGGTGAGGTGGAGGAGGCCATGTGTGTTATACAGAGGTGAGTGCCTAGGGTTTCAATAACAGTTTTAGCCCTAGCTGGTTTGGTTCAGAGGAAAGAGCATTGGCCTGTGGACTGAAGGGTCCCATGTTTGATTCCGGTCAAGGGCACATGCCTGGGTTGCGGCTTGGTCCCCAGCGTGGGGGGAGGCAGCTGGTCAGTGGTTCTCTCTCATCATTGATGTTTCTATCTCTCTCTCCCGCTCCCTTCCTCTCTGAAGTCAATAAAATTTTTTTAAAAGAAAAGAACAGTTTTACAATTGCCTATTTGTAAATTGTGATTGCTCCTTTCCTCTTTGTCCCCAAATCCTATTGCCTGCCAACTTGAGAGTTATCTTTTGACATCTAGTTTCCCCAAAGGCCACATGTTGTGCTGCCTAAAGAATATAATCCTTTAATTTAATGGGACAAAGATGGCCTAGAAAATGAAAGATAGCTGCCTAGAGAGCCCCTTTCTGCCGCCCAAGGGTCCTTTTCTGTCACTCAGCTTCGCACCAATGATCTCTGATTTGTTTCAGAATGAGAGCTTTCTACTTAAGATGTCCAAAGAACTTGATCTTTTTAAAAAAATCCCCATTCTGAACTTGGGCCTAGTTGGTACTGTCTTTTATGTTTATTATTGATCTTAGAGAGAAAGGGAGAGGGAGAAAGAGAGAGAGAAAGAAACATCGATCAGTTGCCTCTGAGCATGCATCCCAACCAGGGACCAAACCCACAACCCGAGCATGTGCCCTGACTGGGAATCAAACCGGTGACCTTTTTGGTGCACGGGACAACACTCAACAAAATGAGCCACACCGGCCAGGTGGTACTGTCTGTCTTTTAAAACTATATTTCCTCTTAGCAAAAAAGTTATAATCAGAAACTTTACAACCAGTATGTTCTCATTTTCACAAACCAGTCAGATCAGTGCCTTAACTAGAACAATCTTAGGAGAATGCAATCAGGTAACTTTGGAATAACGATTTTATCTTTCATTACAATGAACCATTTTCATATACATTACCTTCTTTCATCCTTATAGCAACTCAGCAGGGAAGATATTATTACTGTTCTTCATTTTAAGAAGAAACTTAGTCTCAGAGAGATTGACTTGTGCCCATGACATCACGGTCAGAGCACAAGAGAGTGAGGTTGGAATCCAAATGATATGGATTTCTCTTCCACATGCACATCTGAGAACCAGCACGATCTGGCTTAGAAGTTGTCATGTTATCAGGAAAAACAGATGCTTTTTATGTTCCAGAAAATTTTAAGCCCCCCTCCACCCCACGTCAAACTTTGTTGCTGTAAAACTAGGGAGTTCTGTTCGATTTACTTTTTAAAGCTCTTAATGAATTATTTATACTGTTTTAAACTCATTAAGAGGAGACATCATGTGGTTAATCAGTTGCTTTAAGACTGTAGGTGCTTTTTAAGGGAAAAGAGTCAGGCAGCTGGGGCCGGAGGAGGCGAGGTGGCAAAATAGCAGGAAGGATGTGGGGAGGGGGTAGATTAATATTCCAAGAAATTCTTTTCTATTATTAAACTGTAACCATGAGTTGGAAAAGGGAGTGATTTCCACAATCCTTTTTTTTTAAACTAGTAGTTGAGTTAATTTTGTATTCTTTAAGAGGGCCTTAAAAAGCATTCCACTCATTACCAGATACTTTTTTCGAGATCACTGACTTGCAAATCCTGGGTGAGTTACAGTCTCACAACTCAATGTAGACGCAAAAAGTCACAGAAATCTGACACAGAGGTAGCAAGTGTGCGAGCCACCCATCCCATTCCGTTCCAATAACGTCATCGCACCCATTTATAAAAGGGACTATTCTGCTAACCCTTAGAAATGTGGGATGGTCTTTTCGGGGGAGTGTGGGCCCGAGGGCTGTGGTGAACCTAATTTCATCACCATTTTTGTTAGGCGGGAGGAAGCAGCTGTAAAGCAACAGACAGTTTTATTTCCAGAGGTTGATGGAGAACTTGAGACAGCCCGGTGCACAAAGCAGTGCCTGTGAACTCCGGCAGGAAGTTCATGGTCAGCGGGAATCACCTCTTCGTTAAACGTGTTTTCCTAGATGAATTACAAGTCAATGTATTGGGGGTTTTTATTTTGTTCTGTTTTTGCCTTTTGTCTATTTGTTTTTTAAGCATCACACGCATTTCTAGAGGAGAAGGCAGGGGAGTGGAAAGTTCACTGCTTGAGGTGCCAAGAGGCCCCAAGACCTATGTCCTCAGAGACCAAGAGCCTCATGTTGGTACTAGCACCGTGACCTCGGCAAGTCCCTAGTACACATGGTTGGATACAGTTCTCTCGTTTTTTACCTCCAGGTAGAGCTGTAGGTTGAAAGTGACAAGACCTAGATTCTCACTCTGGTCCCCCTCCACAGGGCAAGTCACACAGCCAGGGAGCACACAGATTTAGGCAGATGCTTATTGTCTTTTACTAATTCAGCTCCACTTCCTTTTATCCCCAGTAAAACACAATCTATTTCTACTCCTCACACACACACACACACACACACACACACACACTCATATTCAGTAAAAATAATAAATAAATAAATGTCCCCTTTCAACACACAAACTCATAGTATAAATGAATGGGAAGAAGAAAAGCGATATCAAATTTGCAGAGATGGTGGGAGGGTATCCACAGAGGACTAGGCCACAGAGGAGTAAGATTCCATTTTGAAAAAGGACTCCCTTTCCCCCACCCTCTGCTCACAGTTCTGAATCGGGCACACTGCCTCCTACACCCAGAAAAACCATTTCTCTGCCATCGTCATCCCACTGACGGGGACCCTCCATCGTATATGTTCTAGAGATAAGACCTCTCAAAGGAGGTCATCTGCTTAACAAATATGCATTTTATTTCCAGGACAGTTCATGCTTAAATCACCATGCTATTATACTGTATGCACATATTTCTCATTTAATCCTCATGCTCCTATGAGGTAAGAATTAGAGATATTAAAAGACTCGGCGTCACAGAGCTACTGCCTAATGCCATCAGAGTTTACACCCTGCACCGCCATCTCCTGGGCCCTCTCTCCTAGAAAGAATGAATCTGACATTCACGTGGCTTCCATGAGACTTCCAAAACAAGAGCAAAACAACTACCATGAAATATACCCCCAAATTTTTCTTTGCCACACAAACCAACAAACAACTGATAAACAAACAAACACCACAACTCAGGAGTAGGATAGTATTTGGCAAAAATAGCACCTTGATACAGAAGGTTGAGAGGTTTGGCTTTGCCACAAAAAAGGGAGGTTGCAGGGGGTATCAGTATTGGGATTATGTAGATCCATTGGTTACAATGCCATTCTGATTATTCATTTCAAGACAGAAATCTGAGTCCCAACCCTGGTTAAAAACCTGAGTTTCGATGAATACCCAGCAATTAACCCCAACAGCCTGTTCTGAAGGGAAATTGTAGCCTCCTAATTTTTAAATTTAAAATTTGAGTTATCAGCGAACAGCAGTGAGTGCTACCTGTACTATAAACAGCTTGTATCACTTCCAGGGGTGTTAACTTAAACCAGGAGACCCTTTGCTTTGTTTAGTTTGCATTTTAAATGTTCCCTGTTTCTAAGACATGTGTTTTGCACATATCTGCCAAGGGAAGCCTCTGTTGATTTCAGGGAGGGTTTGGCTTGTTGGCTCTTATTTGTGTGCATGTCTGCTTTCCTAATTTCCACCCTTTGTACTGTCCTTGCATTCCACGAAGGTTTTCCTTCTTCGATTTTCCTTCAGCTGGGAGGTGTTTGTTTTCCTTTAGGAAGGTTTTTCTTCGGCCCACTTCTTATTTTCTCATTTCTTTTCCATTTATCCACCACTAGCTACAGACCTTCCCTCTTTGTGTACCCAGCAGCGGCAGACACATTGTTCTTGCAGCATCTACACCACCCCATACTCCCTCCTCCCACCCAGAGCACTAAACTCTGCCTTCGTTATGGGTCAGCAGGTCTTTAAGGTCTTTGACCCACAACTCACTTGAGACTTTGCATTTCTCTTGTCATTGTAGCCTTTTAAGAAGGTGTTTCTACTTTTGATTGTTTTTGGTCACTGGGTAAAACACCCTCAAAACTTACATAAACACCACTGCTCTGCCCGCATTCCTGGCATTTTTATGACGGCTGTGGAAGCTGGCCTCAAACTAATGGTAAGAGAAAAAGAAGCAGGTACAGACGGAGCTGCTGATGTGTCATTTCCATCACGAAAAAGATTTCTCTAGGAAACTGAACCCCCAATGTTTCCAAGAAGCCCCCTCAATCTTTCCTTTAGAGTAGAGAGATCAACTCAGACAAGAAGGAAAACTAATCAGTGAAACATCACAAGTCACCCTGTCGTGAGTAACTAGAAGCAAATGAAAATCTCAGGACATGACATGAGCCAAGGTAGAAAGGTAAGACTTCTCAGGACAGGGCCAGCTCTACTAAACAACGCCAGATTAACCCAGGGCAAAGGGTTTCCCCCCGGTTCCCTGAGAGGTCAGGAGGAATGTCCATCCATGTCTAGCAAGGTCCGTCCATAATCCGTGTCTCTAAGTAAGTGTGAGAAGTGAAGCCAGCCTCCTTTCCTAAACTCGGAGCATTCAACTATAAAAATCAATACATAATGGATGAGATAAGACATATTCAAAAGGCATCTTAGAGACAAAATGTTTCCCACCCCAGAAGCAGAGAGTGCAAGGACTCTTCAGTAACCTTATCGATCATATTAGCATATCTAAAGAAAGAATGTGTCAGTCAGAAAGGGGATTTGGAGGGGACAAGCAGAGAAGAAATGAGATTGGAGAGGAGCCCTTGGCAGCATGATCCCTGCAGTCCAGAGGGGCCCTGACTCGCCAGTGTGAGCAGCTGGGGAGCCTGGCAGACACATCCCTAATGGGGAGCTGGGCCATCTGGCTGGCAGAGCAGATGCCAGCACATGGGCGCTGAGTCTGAGATCACCATGAATTTATGGTCCGACTTCCTAGCGAGCTTTCCTGTGCAGATAAAGTATAGTGATACTTGTTCAAAAGGAGTTAATGCGTTGACATTCTGGTGTATATCTTTCAATTTCCTGTGAGTTTGGTCAATGTGAGTGAACATTCCTAAATTCCATGAGCTCCTGGGCCCTGTCATGTCCAGTTCTGTATCTGTTAGGCTGGGACCAGCCCCTTAATGGTGGTAAATTCACCGAGGGAAGGGATAGGGGATCTTGAATAACTAATAATGATTAAATATTGAACGTCTACTATGTACTTATACTTTATTCATTAAATTTCATAATGCCCTGTTGAGGCAGAAATTATTTCCATTTTATAAATTAAGAAATTGAGGCAAGGAGGCTCAAGGTCACACAATTTGTAAATGACAAGGCCGGGACTGTCTCCTGTTCTGTGAAAAGAAGTAACACAAATCTCATGTCACCACCCACTAGAAGGCATAACCAGAGCCAGCGTGACTCCCTTTTCACAGCAGGAAACAGGGTGGCCCTCTTCAGAGGTTAATCCATCACCAGAGTCCTGTCAAAACACACCGGGAGTGTGGATTCCTCTGCCAGTCCTCAACAGGTAACTGTCGGTGTTCTAAAGTTGGGCTTCGGGTTCCAATGTCAAAGTGAGTTCAAAACCTTCAACACTCTCTGGACTCATGGAATGGCCAGTGTTCTGAGCCTTCCTGCCCATCTGTTTGAACTCAGCCATCATGTCTGGGATGACTGCTTGCTTTACTCAAATCTTGAGCCACAAGGAATGGGCCTGGAGTTGGCCAATAACAATGTAGTAAACAACATCAGGAGCATCTGTTGTTACCATGTTAAAGATGAGAACACTGACTCTCCAGTGAGGTTAAGTAATTTGCCCAATGAGAAGGACAGCCCTGGAACCTGACCCCAGGCACCCATCCTCTGAGCCACTCTGTATCACTGGCCACCAGAGAAACAACCAGCTAGGTGGCTCTGAAGAGAAAACAGGCAGCCCAGCACACTGACAGTCACTTGGATCTGGGGACATGGTAAGACCACACCCACGGCTGTGTTTTTGTGGCTGGAAGGAGCTGCCGCTCTCCTATGTGAGGGCTCACTCAGTCAAGTCTGAGGAATGAATGGATGCAGGAGTGAAGGAT
>NW_005871905.1:0-16416 GCF_000147115.1 Myotis lucifugus
CCCAGTCCCTCTCTCCCCCGCACCCCCGAGGAACTGCAGGGACAGTTGTGGGCCCCCGTGTTGTGTCCTCTCCGTGCTCCTGCCCTGTCTTTGCCTGTAGGGGTGGAGATCACTAGTACTGCTCCCCCACCCCTACCCCCGGCCCCCGCCCCTCCCAAGAAACCCCAGGCCTTTCAGAAGCCCGTCTCCTGAAACCCTGACCCCTATTGATTCCTGGGCATGTGAGTCCTTCATCCCTTGAACTAAGGCTGTTGCTGACACGGGAGCCTGGGTTACCCCATGAACTGGGTGCGGAGGACGCCCGCCCGCCACGCAGCCCGCACTCACGTGTACGCCTCGAAGTCCCCGTTGTTGATGGCCTCGATCAGCTGCTCTGTGACCTTGATGATCTCCTGCTTCCGAGCTAAAGGCAAAGGGACAAGCTGGTGAGAACAAGGACCAACACCCCCACCCCCCCACCCCATGACACGGCCTTTCCTCTCTCAGACGCTGTGGGACAAGGCCCCCGGGCAGCCTGCTGCCTCCCTTCCACACAGCTCATCGGCCGCCACCGACCTGGCTCCTCCCCGCCCGTCCATGGGGCCTTCTCGGTGACTCAGGACCAAGGTCAGGGCTGTGCCGCTCAGGCCTCCCCCACCCCCCCCACTGTGATCCAGGGCGCACCCCCAGGAGGCCATGCCCTGCTGCTGCTGGGCAGCGCCCGAGGCCCTGGCTCTGTTCTTTTTTATTAAAATAAACGTAGTTTGGTACCACAGTTTATTTCAATTTTTAGCCTTAAAAAATGCTTTTATTTCAGAGAGAGGAAGGGGCGGGGAGAAACATCAATGATGAGAATCATTGACTGGCTGCCTCCTGCACGTCCCACACAGGGGATCAAGCCTGCAACCCGGGCCTGTGCCCTGACTGGGGATCGAACCCTGACCTCCCGGTTCACAGGCCGACCCTCAGCCTGAGCCCCACGCTCTGTGCTAACAGCGCTATGCCCCCCACCCCCGCGTTTAACCAAAGGAACTGCACCCCTGCTCTGCTCTGTGCCAGCGGAGCCACCGCACTGAGGGGCCTTCAGGGAGCTGACCACGCGCTCAGTCCCGGGGCCGCTGCTCAGATGGCCATGGGTGGTGTCCAGGCAGACCCACGAGGACCTGCTGCCCGGCCCACACCTGCCTGTGGTCAGCAGCCGGCTGGGCTGGAACCCACCTGGGACTCTCTCCTGCTCACCCGGCGTCGGTCCTCTGAGGCCGCCGTGCGCTCACTCCCATCGCAGCTGTGGCCTCGGGACCCCTTCCCTGTCACCACCCGACCCATGCGGAGTGACCCCTGTGCTGAGTCGGCTCTGGCCCTGCTGTACCCTGACGGCCGCCGCCCTCTGTCGCCCTGGAACCCCGGACCTCCCCGTCCTCACCGTCCTCCCCCATCCTCACCCTCCTCCCCATCCTCAGGGCTGCAGAACCTTTGCTGGAGCAGCGGCTCGACCACCATGGCCCCAAGGCCAGGCTCCTCCTCCACATAGGCTTCACCCTTGGGGCCCCCCAGGCTCCCTGCCCCGCCCGCCCTGTGTCCTGGCTGCGACCCCTCACGCCCCCTGACCTCACAGTCCCCGGTGACAGACAAGCCTGAGCTGTCCCACACTGACCCCTGTGGCCTCCCTCGGACCCTGGCGGGAGCAGCCACCTCCAGGCGCTACCTGGTGATTATCCACGAGGAACCGGCCACAAGGCTCCCGCGCCTCCTGCTCACACCCGACTGCAGGCGTCACCACCCCTCCAGGTCAGCAAGCTCCCCTTCCTGCGGACTGCACGTCCCAGACCCCCCCCCCCCCATTTCCCAGGGACCCTGGGAGCTCTCCCACACAGCTTCCAGCTGTCCCCCAACCCACACGGGAACGCGCCAGCACAGCAGGCCAGGACGGACCAGCTCCCACCGCCTGCTGCTGGCGGGTCAAGCTGGGCGCCCAGGACCATCCTCTCTGGCCAGCACGTGGCTACGAGCCCTTTGTTAGGACGCTGTCAGCCTCCAAGGTCCTGGTTTAACCACAGGTGTTCACAGGTCTGACCGGACCTGGCCCACAGCCTACCTCCCACCCAGGACGGAGCGCCTGTCACGCCTGTGCACGGCTAACAGCCGGCAGAGACTCCATCTATGGACACGGGGACCTCTGAGGACTCCACGTGCCAGCACACAGCGATGCCACCGTGTGGTCTGGGGGTGGCCAGGCCGCCCTAGAGTCACCTGCGGCCGTCGCAGCCTCAGGTCAGCAGGACCACCATACATGAGGCCACAGGGTCTGTGCGCGGGGGCCCAGCGAGGCGCCGGCACAGGCGCAGCGAGAGAAACCGCGTGGTGAGTCAGTCCTTTTCAAGGGCGTGGGGGGCAGAGAAAGGCCCAGGTGTTCCGAGGCTGCACCGGGCTCTGGAGCCGCCGGTCCGTGGAGTGAGCTTGGCTAGTGCGCCTGACGCAGGAGCCAGCTGGTCTGCGATGAGCTTGGCCAGGAATGAACCGGCCTCACGCCTGGGGCGGACCCTCATGCCACAGTGGCAGGTGTCTCACTGAACAGCGAGCTGTGTGTGAAGGGGGCCTGTTCCGTGGGAAGCGCACGGTGCGCTGCCGCCCGTCTGCGGTGCATCATTAGCTGGCAGTTGTGTGTGTCGCTGTCGCCCACACGGAGCTCTGCCTAAGGCCGCCCTCCCCTCCATCTCAGAGCCCGGGTGGGGCTGCGAGGCTGGGGCACCAGAGGCTGGGCCTGGGCAGAGCTTTACGTGGCTCGAGGCGCCTGCCGCCCAGTCACTCCTCGGCTCCTCTCCAGCCCCTGGTGCCCAGCTCACTATTTTGAAATCGTAAACTTAAATGAAGCACCTAAAATGCCTCTGAACTCGCCAAGCGCGGTGACTGACACGGAATGGCTGCGCCAGGACTGACCAATGGCTACACGACGCCCGGAGCGGTGCCCGTGGCCTCACGGTCTTCCTGGCCGTCAGCAGAAGCAACTCCCGGGACGGGCACCTCTCAGGCCGTCCTCACGCTCTGGTGCTTTAACAGGAGCCTTGCGGGGAGTTTCCCGCCAACTAGCGGCTGCTTCTTAGCGGCCTGACCCCTCGCAAGCCGACCTGCTAGTTAACATGGAGCGTCATGGCCATTACTTTGGCCCCTGGAGGCGGCTTAGTGACGTTAACACTCCACTTAACCGTAAGGCCTGGAAACCAACGCCTTCTACTCTCCCGCTGCTCCACACCCCGCACACAGTAGGTGCTCCACGGTCGTCTCTAAAACCTGAATGCACCCAGTGTCTCACACGGTGTCTCTGTTAGGAATTCCGTGTCCTGAGCACCTCGGGAACCTTCTAGAATGGCTCACAGAGACTGTCTGAATGGACTGCACGTTACTCCTTGTTGCAGAATGACCTGGACACCAGTCAGAAACCACGGTCATTCTCACGCAGCAGCGTCTCGTCTCTTCCGGACTTGCTCATGGGCAGGAAGTGTGACTGCTGTCTGCATGGCGCAGCTGCAGGCCCCACAGGACGTGGGCTGCGTGGGACGGACAACGGAGATACCGCTGCTCCGGGTGCAAACGGTAAAACCTCTCACTTCTAGGGGGCCCTCCGTGGAGCGCCCTCCCTCAGCCATGCCCTCTGCTTCCTGCGACACCTTGGTCCCCGGGACCCGGGTCTGGCGGTGAGACCTGTAGCCTGGAGAACGGACTGCAAAGGCCCAGGGCTGAGACTCACTTTCACTCCTTCTACCTCCACGGCTCCCAAGCAAACGGAAGGGCTGCAGCGGGAGCCTCTCCGAGGGGAGGCCACCTGGATGTCTCAGTGACGCCCCCTCTGGAACCCCAGCCCCTGGTGCACCATGGGGAGTGACCTCCCGGGAAGGTGAACCCGTGGTGCCTACTCCCAGTTTACATCTTCCTGTCACACTTCTGCCGGACGTCCCGCTGCTCCCACGGTGCCTGGGACCCGCGTGCAGGCACTGGCCTGTGGGACCTGCAGTTACGTAAACTGAATTACAAAACGAGAACAGATGCCAACCAGGGACCCAGGGCCTCAAGGCAGCCACGGGCCAGAGCGCAGGCGCGTGGCAGGCGATTCTGTGTGCGCGTGCGTGCGATGGCGCAAGGTGTGGCGAAGACACCTGCTCGGCTCAGGGACCTGGGCAGCTGCCCTGCGGGGTCAAGACCATGTCGGGAAGGACGGGGCCCCGAATGAGAAGCCACCAGATGCAAGTTCCACCGACGTCCACTCAACAGCACCGAGTCACTGTCAGACCCCTTCTTGTCTGGACATTGTCTCCTGGGGGTCACGAGTGCACACAGCACATGCACGCCGTATGCTTCCCTCCGACCAGTCCAGCCACCGCTTGGTATTGCGTTTCTAAACTGTCACTACTCGCTGAGCGTCACCGCCATGTGCTTGAATATCCCCCTGTCGTCTACAGTTTAAAACACAGAGGAGAACAGAGGTGGGAGGCCTGACAGAACCCGTGCAGGTAACAGAACTCCGATAAAGCTCACACAGAGGAAACCGTTTCTGTGTCTCTGGACAGGCCGTTCCTAAGAGCATCAGTTATTGGAAACGGACGTGTTTGCAGACACAGGGGCTGGGAGTTGGGCCGCCCACGCCCGCCTCCGCGTACCTTTCACGTCTTCGTCCTCGATGGTGGTGTTGGAGCTCTCCGTGGACTCCTGTGGAGGAAACACACGTTGCAGACAATGAACAGCCGCTCCTTTTCTTCCCGGAAACTGGTGAGTGCTGCTCACGTCATGCAAACCCGCAGCAGGCGTGTGCACATCGGACATGCAAATGGACAGACACCCTATGCGGGAACAGAATGAAATGCCAAACGCTGCCCACGCTGGGGAAGGCGCCCCCATGGCCTCACCTCGAGCCTAAGGCCGTGCCTCTCAGAACTGAGGACGCGTCTGGGTCCCGGTCTCCCAGGTTCTCTGTGTCTGTGAGAAACTGGCTCTATTAGCCTAACGAGCAGGAACCAACGACAGAACCATTCTTATTCTCCATCTAGCATCCGGGGGCAGCCCCTGCTCTGGCCGAGGGGGGTCCACGAGCACAGACGCACACCTGGCAGCCTGCGGGTCTCAGCCCCTGCGGAGAGCGAGCCTCTCCGGCCCCAGGAGGGGAGGAGGCAGGGGGATGTGGTCGTGCTTCCAGGAGCGTCCGCGTGGGCAGCTCCGTGCAGCCAGCGCGTCACTGACTCAGGACAGCGAGGTTCTCTCTCACGTCCGAGGCGGCACTGCTGCCATGACAACGACAGACAGAGCTGCTCTGTGAGCCCCGTGCCGCCGAGCCGGGAAGCACCCGAGGCCTGACTGCCCGAGGCCGCTCCGCACAGCATCCGACACACGATCGGTCAATGCAGTTTCTAGCGAAGAAACGTACTCACATTCCTGACACAACCTTCCACTTCAAATGACCAAAGGCCAGAAACACCACCACTGGACACAAACCTCCACTCAGCAGCTGTGTGCTCAGGGACGAAGAACGGCTTTTGCAAAATGGTGCCAACACCAGCCAGCATCCCTTAGAGATTCAATATTCAAACAAGTGATCCACGCATATGACGGTCACAGCGAGTATGTGACCAAAGGGACAGACCCATCAGTGTGTGTGCAGGGTCTCCATCCGCCCAGAGCAGGGTCCTCCGGCCTCGGCCTGCCCTGGCTCACCTTCCGCTCTCGAGGAGGTGCAGGCACCTGCGCACAGACGTCCACAGAGCCAGGCAGCCAGGCAGCAGCCACCGCAGAGCCACCGAGAGGCCCCGGCGTGCGCTGGCCTTGCCGGCTGGCGGCCCTGGGAACCTCGGGCTCGCGTGGGACACTCCTCGGGGCTCCAGGTGTGAGGGACCGAGGGCAGCGATTTCCCACCCGCGCGCCGCAAGGATGTTGAAAACATGCAACACCTGACTGTTCAGCCTTTAGACTGTGAAACAGAAAAATGACAACACTGGCGTCGGTGTGAGTGAACCGAACACTGCGCGCAGAGTGAGTAGCCAGTGTGGGTGCTGTGGGAGGGAAACGGCTGCCTTAGACCATCTCGGTGTCATGACTACAAATACGCCTCATCACAGAGAAGGAGGCACATGATGGTCTTTAATGACTTCAACACTGACCCACTCGATGTTAAACCAGAGAAAGTGTGTTCTGACGTCACCGTCGCTGCTCACAGTGAGCAGACAGACCAGGCCTCGCCTGTGGAAGTGGGAGGACGGGTTCCTCCCTCCGCAGCCACAACCGTGCGTGAGGACGCAGCTGGCCCAGCGCCTGCTCAGACCGTCTCCCTCCCCAGGCGTGCACACGGCTCACAAGCAGGGAGGACGCCGTGCGGACAGGTCACTGCGGACGGACACGCCAGGCTCCTCTCAGCACAACCAGTCACACGCCTGCTGCTGACACGCATGTCATTCCACAAAAACACGTTTCCCAAGTGAACTCCCTGATTCTCTGCAAATTCATGCCAAACCACAAAAACACCACCAACCGGGAATTCAAGGAAAAACCACTGTAACAACAGAGCAAATGAACTCAAAGCAACATTACACCCGAACAAGTGCCTAAGAACCCGCGCTCCAAAGACAGGAACGACACAGCAAGAAACCCTAACTTCATGCAGACAGGTCAGTGCAATGGGGGGGCGGGGGGACAGGACACAGTCGTCTGGACAGAAGGACGCTCTGTCGACATTTAGTGACTTAACGGCCCCGCGTCTCTCAGGGTGTCATTCTCTGCCTGTTCTGAGAGAGGGTGCAGCTGGGTCGTCAGGCACGGGGAGCGCGGTGGGAGCGGGCAGGCTCCCCCCATTCCGGCAGCTAAGTCACTTTGTGCGGAGGAGGGTGTGACGGGAGCGAGAGGCTGCCCCCTCTGCGTACCTTGTTTCCGTCAGGGCTGTGGATCACAGTGGTTTGGGGTTCCTGAGTGAGAGCAAAATGGAGAGAGAGCAGTTCGCATGGTAAGTACACTCCGGCGGTGGGGAGAGCGTGAGCAGCCCGCAGACCCCGGGCAGCGGAAGCGATGGAGCGGCTCAGGGCTGCGAGGCAGGGCTGGAGGGAGGCCTGGGGGCCTGGGCCCTGCCCGGCAGTAGCGTGCAAAGGCCTGATGAGTCGGCACACAGACCGGCTCTGCCGCGGGAGACCTCAGAGGCAGCCACTGTTCCGGCCCCGCCCCAGGCGCTCCCCGGCACGAGGCCTGCCCACGTCTGCCCCGCGCTGGCCAACCGCGGCGGCCGCCAGGACTCTGAGGACGGACAATCTCTCTGAAGGCATTTTCACCTGCAGTGTTTCAGGACTATGGTGCTGACACTATAATTAATACACAAATAAATACCCTTGGACAATCTCCATGGGACTACGCTTAGAGCACTATCGTAAAGAACTTATTTTCAAATGTCCATGAAGAATCCTAAGGGGCACCGAAGGTTCACTTCAGGGGTTATGGTTAGTTCTAGAACTAACCATAAAGTCACAGGAATCTGAGACACATGGCTGTTGAGTCCTGTGTTAACTCATTAACACATTAATTTTCCTGCTTTACGGACGACATGTACCATGTGCCCAGAAGGCTTGCTCCCTGTAAATCCAGCTTTCTCCATAAGGGAAGTATTATTTTTACTTTTTTCCCTTTTTAAATAGTATTGTCTTTCCTATTGCTTCCGACCAGAGAATGGGAGACACGTTCCGAAGTGGAGACTGGTCAGCGCCGTGTGGACGGCGCCTGGTCAGTGGGAGTCCCTGCCATGTGCGCCCTCCCGGCCGGGCTGCAGGGAGCCTCAGAGCCCGTGGCCGCCCTCGCCCTGCGGGACCATCGCGTGCACTGAGGCCGGGGAGGGAACCGCCCTCTCCACCGTCCGTCCTTAAGTGGAGGTGGAGCCTGTGGGAACGAAGCGGAATCATCCGGCCACTGTGGACTCATTTAAAGCGGCACAGAGGACGGTGAACATCAGGAACCTTCCTGGAAACCATCCACCCAAACACGGAACAGCTCGGGGACAGCGGGGAGCTCAGCACTCAACTCTAGTGTCCGAACCTCCAGCGTCCACCTCGCACTGCGGGGGGTGGGGACTGCGGGGCAGGAACGGGCAGGCCGGTGCTGTGCCGCGGGCTCCTTCTCGGGGCTGAAGTGAAAGGGGCCTTTCAGTGTGAAGCGGCAAAGCGCAGACTGGAAATCCAGCGCCTCTTCGTCTGCCGGGGAGGCCGCCAGGCCGCCGTCCGCAGCAAGCGGCCCTGCCCTGCGTGGGCGCCAGCGCTGCCTCTGAGCCTCCAGCAGCCACGCTGCGAGCAGCAAAGCGCATTCTCCTGCCCCTGTGGGCACATGCACATGTCCCTGCGAGACACAGCGGCCACGCTCAGACGTGGGATGAAGGCGTCATGTTAGCCACACGCGGCCTGACAACCACCTTAACAAAAAGAAAAGGAGACAATGAACATGCCCGCATCTCAGAAAGCAAAACCAACACCAACACCAAACCCAACAACACGTGTGTACACGTCTGCACACGGCACACGAGAGCATGGCAGGGCAGTGAGCACGCGGGAGTCGCTGTACCAGCGCCGGGGCAGGGGCGTTCTCTTTGGGGCTAGTTACCACGTTGGCTCTGCTGTTTATCTGTGGGTCGCAGAAAAAGAGAGACACACCTTAGAGCCTGGGAGCAGACACGCTCCCTGCCGCGTGTCTACGTGGAGACACGACACGGGAATAAAGGGCGTTCCTCAGCGTGAGACGCTGGTGCCCCCGGACAGGAGCCAGCCTTGTCCCTGACGGTCCCCGCAGGCTGGGCCCAGACCTGGAGGGCGCCCAGGACCTGCTGCTCTGGCTGTGCCCGTGGCGGACACAGAGCAGGCGCAGGTGAGTGCCGTCCATGCTCTCTGAGCGGCCCTGCTGCTGGCTCCGCGCGGATGCCCTGTGGGGAACACACTCGGTTCACTCACTCTGGGGCCCAGCTCGCCACAGACCACCGTCCTGAGCCCCATCCCTTTGCTCCAATAAAACTCCTCTTCTGATGAGACCCGGCTTCACCACACGTTTCTATCATGAGAAGCCTGGTCTCCTCCATCACCAATGGGCACCTGAGCTCTTCCGACTGCAACGCCCCTCCCTCTTCACAGCGGAGGAGAGACCGCTGCTGCTGCTGCTACAGCGACTGACTCCCTGGGACCAGCGGGCCTGCTCCCTCCGCGCCCACCTGCAGAGGTCGCTGTCCCCACGGGAGGCACTGAGCGCGACCCTCATGGCTGCAGCCGCCAGGGAGGCCTGCAGACAGCGGCCACGTGAGGCTGCAGCTGAGCTTGGCCCTAAATGGGCACAGACTAAGGTCGCAATCATCTAAATGCGTTACCTAAACTCACACCTGACATCTCAGTATGGCCATTGGCCCACAGAATCAGCTCATTTCCTCGCATGACGTTCTCTGCGCACTGTCTTCACGCTATTACCTAAGGAGCACATCCCACAAGTGCAGTACAGACGCACGTGAGGCGTGAAGACAAGCACACGCTGCAGAGAGGCGATGCCAAAGAGCAGCTACGAACAGTCACACCCAGTCAGTGTGTGGGTCCCGGGGACCCGCTCTGCTATGTTACTCAGAGTTCACGCCGCATCCAGTGCCGAGGAAGATGGGGTTCAACAGGGACCAGGTCCGCACGTGTCTGCCCGCCACACCTGCGTGCCCAGCGGGCGGTGGGACCCGCGGGGAACACGGGGGAGTGGGGCGGGCCTCGCTGGAGAAGCGCGAGACGTCGGGCTGTCTTTGGCAGATAGTTCGCTGGAACCTTCTTTCGTTGGAAGGGCACGGAATTCACCATGAACGTTGTGCAACGTCCAGAAAGAGGCCAGAGAAAATGGCCCATTGAAGACAGCGCACAGAACGCACAGCAAAGGGGAGGCGCCCCCCCCCGCAGGGCCGCTCCTGGGAGCCGTGCCGGCCACACAGCACCTCTGCCTTCCCCAGACAGAGGGCTCCGTGCATGTGGGAGCCCAGAACCGGTTCATTTTGGTGAAATGTCCCCCACGCACACCCCTGCACAGGGTGCATCTGCACAGATGGGCACACAGAGCACACACCATCTCCCCACCTCACGTCCTGGGTCAGGCACGGCCAGTGTGCCGACGAGCGTTTAAAAGCATCGGTTGATGTAGATCAGCCGATGGGATTTCACTACAAGAGACCTTTGAAGGGACGTGTGATGCTGACTAATTGGAATAAGAGGAGAATCTCTGCATCCCGGCTGGAGGCCTGCCTTGTGGAGGGTCCTGCACCAGGCGGGGGCCGCAGTGCCCGCGAGCAGAGGGAGCTCTGGCTGCCGGGAAACGCAGCCCTTTTATACGTGGAAGGGGTTACAGCGATCTGCTCTGCAGTCACCCTACTTTAGTATCACAGTCGTCGTTTAAAAATAATCCCAGTCTTGTCCTGGCCGATGTGGCTCAGTGGATAGAGCGTTGGCCTACAGACTGAAGGGTGCCCTTTGATTACCAGTCAAGGGCACTTGCCTGGGTGGCGGGCTCAATCCCCAGGAGGGGCTTGCAGGAGGCAGCAGATCCATGATTCTCTCATCATTGATGTCTCTCTCTCTCTCCCTCTACCTTCCTCTCTGAAATCAACAAAAACATAGAAACACCAGAAAAGTAGCAAGCATGCTAAGAATATTAAAAAAAAAACAAACCCGTCTTTTTTACGATCAGTCAACAGACAGCAGCTGTCTCCTCCCTTCGGCTTCGGAGGAAGCTGGGCCCTGTCCCGGTGGAGGAGGTGGGGCGGCTACTTAACTAGGCCCCTTCAGAGGTACCAGCGGGGCCTGCAGGGCCTGCACCCCCTTGGTGGGCAGGGCTGCGTCCTACCCTCACTGCCCTCCAACACTCAGGCTGGGCCTCCTTCTCGGAACTGCCCGGCCAGGGAGGAAGGAAAGAGAGCCGTGGCCGCGGAGCTGGTACGCGTTGCTGCACGGAGCGCAGCCTCACGCAGGCCTGAGGAGGAGCCGTGAGCGCTGCGTCTCCGACCTTACAGGGAAGTGCGGAGAGTAAACCATGCGGGAGACGTGCCGACAGGGAAGGCCGACGCCCACCGTGACCTGCAGCGGAGGGGAGCATGAGCCGTGAGCAGAGGAGGCTGTGCTCCTGGGCAGCGGGGTGGCCGCCCCGGCTCAGAGACTGGCCGTTTTCCACTTAGGCCTCAAATGACTGACCACCGACTTTGGGTCAAGGTCACACAGTAGGACAGTAACGAGTTCCCGCGAACGCTGCCGTGCTGGCGAAGAACTCGGCGTCTGCCGCAGGAGGAGTGGGAGACGTCAGATGACACTGGAAGGAGCAACACGGTCACAGCAAAGGAGGGTCCCGCGAAGCAAACGGCATCAGTGGAGTCAGTGGTGGGGTTTTGTTTAGGAACCGAGAACGTGGCCATGACCTCCTAACATCTGCCCCGAATGTCCCGGGAGCTCCTCTGGGCGGCACGGCAGCACAAGGACCGCGGCCTCCCGGGGAGGGCCTGGCAGACGCCTAGAGGTAGCACTTGGCGCCCAGGGCCACAGGCCGCCCACTCCGCAGCCTCCAGGAACCCAGCACAGACACTGGGAAAGGTCAGGTCACCACGACGATTGGAAATGTAGAAACCAGAGAGGAATTCAACGCTCCAGAGCAGCTCCTACGGCACGAATGCCAGTCACGCTGTGTGTGACATCACGTTACAGGCTGTGTGTGACATCACGTTACCGGCTGTGTAACATCACGTTACAGGCTGTGTGTGACATCACATTACAGGCTGTGTGTGACATCACGTTACCGGCAGCCTGGCTCTGCTCAGGAACCAAACCAACAAGAGGAGACGGGCGCTGCAGGGGGCACCCAGGCGGCAGCAGTGACTCACCTTCACTCCGTCCGGCTTCTTCAGCAGACTCTTGGCCGCTGCAAAATGAGAGAGACCGTGTTAGCCAGTCCTGCACGGGCCCAGCCCGGCCCAGCGCCGAGACGGTCGCTGTCTCCGGCACCGTGGAGCCACGCCGCACACCCAGCCATGAGGCCGTGAGCCCAGCTCCTGGGACAGACACACGGTCTGGTTCCAAGTTGCTTCAGAGCTCACGGCACAGAAGCGAACACATGCCCAGTCCTGCCACTGGACCCGTCCCTGCCGGCTGGAGGCCTCGGGCCTGTCGCCGCCTACCTACTGAGCCGACACCCACCAGCGGGCTCCACCTGCGCAGTGTTCATGTCATGCCAGCCCTCGCCTGAGTCCTGCTCCACAGGCTCAAACTCGCTGGGGAAAATATTCTCTGGCGAAATAACGTCTTTTTAAAAATATGTATCTTTGAAATCAGATTTCACTTTTACAAAAATATTAATAACTGTACTTAAAATAAAATGGTATATTATTGACCTACTTTAAACCCTTAGCATATACGTGTTAGAAGAGAAATTATGTATTCTTCTCTACTTCAAAATCAGAACAAGACTTCAAAATCAAAAGCCGTTCACACCGGAAAATTAAAAATCACAGAGTCTGAGGTCAGACACGAAAGAAAATGAAATAATCAAGGAAACGAGAGCTCCCGGGGACGCGGGCCACAGCAAGGTCCCGGGGACGGAGCTCACGGCCCACAGCGAGGTCCCGGGGACGGAGCTCACGGCCCACAGCGAGGTCCCGGGGACGGAGCTCACGGCCCACAGCGAGGTCCCGGGGACGGAGCTCACTGCCCACAGCGAGGTCCCGGGGACGGAGCTCACGGCCCACAGCGAGGTCCCGGGGACGGAGCTCACGGCCCACAGCGAGGTCCTGGGGACGCGGGCCCACAGCGAGGTCCCGGGGACGGAGCTCACGGCCCACAGCGAGGTCCCGGGGACGGAGCTCACGGCCCACAGCGAGGTCCCGGGGACGGAGCTCACGGGCCACAGCGAGGTCCCGGGGACGCGGGCCACAGCGAGGTCCCGGGGACGGAGCTCACGGCCCACAGCGAGGTCCCGGGGACGGAGCTCACTGCCCACAGCGAGGTCCCGGGGACGGAGCTCACTGCCCACAGCGAGGTCCCGGGGACGGAGCTCACGGGCCACAGCGAGGTCCCGGGGACGGAGCTCACGGGCCACAGCGAGGTCCCGGGGACGGAGCTCACGGGCCACAGCGAGGTCCCGGGGACGGAGCTCACTGCCCACAGCGAGGTCCCGGGGACGGAGCTCACGGGCCACAGCGAGGTCCCGGGGACGGAGCTCACGGGCCACAGCGAGGTCCCGGGGACGGAGCTCACTGCCCACAGCGAGGTCCCGGGGACGGAGCTCACGGGCCACAGCGAGGTCCCGGGGACGGAGCTCACGGGCCACAGCGAGGTCCCGGGGACAGGCCCACAGCGAGGTCCCGAGGACGGAGCTCACGGGCCACAGCGAGGTCCCGGGGACAGGCCCACAGCGAGGTCCCGGGGACAGGCCCACAGCGAGGTCCCGGGGACGGAGCTCACGGGCCACAGCGAGGTCCCGGGGACAGGCCCACAGCGAGGTCCCGGGGACGGAGCTCACGGGCCACAGCGAGGTCCCGGGGACGGAGCTCACGGGCCACAGCGAGGTCCCGGGGACGGAGCTCACGGGCCACAGCGAGGTCGCCCTTGCGGGGGTGCAGCATCCCCCCAGGTGCTGAGCCTCGGCACTGACAATGGGCACTGGGACACACCACGCAGCAACGAGTGGCGCCGGTGGCAGACGACAGGACGGTGGGACACAGCGCCGGCACGGGGTCGGTCAGAGCGTGGCCGAGAACTTGGTGCCGGGAGGAGCGCCGGGGCGGCCCCAGAACTGCATGCACACCCGACTCCCCGCCATCTCTTTTCCTTGGGATGGCACTTTGTTCTTCGGCATCATTTTCAACTTAAGACACAAAGCCTGACTTTCTGAGTTCGTAGCCACACGGCTCCTAACTGACTAGTGACTGAGAGTGTGAGAAAGCCTGTCTGGGCGACAAGACTACTCGCCTGGAGCTAAAGAGCAACCCTGCGCCTCCAGGTGGGAGAGCGTGTGGGTGGGAACGTGCTGCGGGCAGAGGGGGCCCAGCGGGCAGAGAGAGGACGGGGACGGGCTGGGCCAGGACCGGTGGAAAGGACCGGGGTCTGTGCACTCGCCTCACAGGAGCACCTCCCACGTGAGGGAGAGAAGGAAACACGAAAGCAGCTCTGCAACCCGCTGTGCTTTACAGGGCAGCTGGGCGACCAGACAGGAGAAAGTACTCAGAATGGGCACAGCGCCCGCCGCGCTGGGACCCGCGGGGCTCCGGTTACCAGCGGCTCTGAAGTGAGGAGCAGAGCCTGCATCCCATGCAGCATCAGGAAGGACAGCACCTGCACCTGGCCACGCGCCCAGGGCCAGGGACGAGGGGGCAGAAGAGGCCCGCGGGCCAGAGGGGGCTGCAGGGCGCGGGCATTGTCAAAGGCCCGATTGGGGCCCAGAACGCGCTGAGGCTTTAACAAAACACACAGCCTGTTCTGAACGCTTCCTCGAGCGGGTCTGCCATTCACAGACTGCATGGACCCCTATCGCCGAGCGACTCACCCAGCATCGGGCCCCAGCGCGACACCGCATGAATGGACTTGAACAGTGACGCTAGGTGATGTTGAACGAGAGGAACTGAGCTCGCCCCAAACGGCTGACCCCAGGCCCGAGCTCCTGGTGCTCTCACCGCCGCCGCCGACCACAGGGGCAGCTGGGGAGCCGCGGGTTTCCTGCCGACACACAGCGGGACACCCTGTCCCCGCGGTGCCAGGCCACGCCGAGCGGACGAGAGGACGAGACCCCGAGAGTCCCGCTGACACCGCAGACCCTCTCCTGGTTCTGTTTCTGACGGTCATTTGACAGCGGTTCCAAGGGTCAAAGGCCAAACAGGAGATTGACCAAGAGCAGCTCCCTTGCTCTGCCGGCCTCCTGTACTTCAGGCTGACCAGCAGGTGCCAGAAGTTGACGTGGCAACTAGGTCTTTTGAGATAATCTGTCAAGAAGGGGCCCCAAAATGCAAGCATTTCTGCAGACAACAAACACTGTACCCACTCTGCACCGAGGCTCAGCCCCTCACTTACTCTCCCGGTGCCCACGGGCTCACTGAGGCCGCCCCATCCTGCAAGGATCCTGTGGGCAGCTGACACCCACCAGCGGGCTCCACCTGCACCCAGGGACCCATCTACCTACCTACTGAGCCGACACCCACCAGCGGGCTCCACCTGCACCCAGGAACCCACCTACCTACCTACTGAGCCGACACCCACCAGCGGGCTCCCCTGCACCCAGGGACCCACCTACGTACCTACTGAGCCGACACCCACCAGCGGGCTCCACCTGCACCCAGGGACCCATCTACCTACCTACTGAGCTGACACCCACCAGCGGGCTCCACTTGCACCCAGGGACCCACCTACCTACTGAGCCGACACCCACCAGCAGGCTCCCCTGCACCCAGGGACCCACCTACCTACTGAGCTGACACCCACCAGCGGGCTCCCCTGCACCCAGGAACCCACCTACGTACCTACTGAGCCGACACCCACCAGCGGGCTCCACCTGCACCCAGGAACCCACCTACCTACTGAGCCGACACCCACCAGCGGGCTCCCCTGCACCCAGGGACCCACCTACCTACCTACTGAGCCGACACCCACCAGCGGGCTCCCCTGCACCCAGGGACACTGCTTTCGGGAGGAGGCAGCCTAGAGAGCCGGCTCCTCAATCGTGGTCTTTTAAAATCTCGCTTATTGGGATTCCCGATGGAATGAGACACTCATTGCTGTGAACTTTATGGAACGTCAGCTGACAAATCCGAGGTGCAGGTGCTGAGCCAGGACGACAGCCACACAGGCAGGGTCGGCAGCGGGGCTTGTGTCTGCACAGGCTGCTGGGTGGTTGGGTGGCTGCACCCTTTGGGGGGGCTCACCTGCCGGAACCCCGACACACCACCGTGCGGGGAGCCTGTGGCCCGTGGGGTCGAGTCCACGACACATCGCCATCCCCAAACAACAGCGTGTTCCTCATTATTATTACTTTTCGATTGCAGAGAGACAGCTGGAAAGGATAACAGACGACGAGGACCAGGTCCTCCCCACGCACCTGAGAAGTTCCTGGTGGCCAGCATGGTGGTCAGGATGGCGCCCTGCCAGGGAGAGAAGACAGGTCAACGGCGCTCTGAGACCTCCGCCCCCACACACAGGCCCGACAGCCTCCCAGCCCGACTGGTCGGGGTGACGGCCGGTTAGTCCCTGACGGCTTCCCGGGCAGCAGGCCTCTGGGCCGAGGCCGTGTGTGCAGCACACCAGACTCCCCGACAGCTGCTTCCTTGGCCGGGAGGGCAGGCACATGCGGTCACAGCCTAGTGCTCCACCGTGGTCTCTTCTCTCGGGCCCCCAACACCCCAAGACCATGAGACAAGTCCTAAGGGGACCCGCAGCACTCTGCCAGGTCAGA
>NW_005871905.1:16519-21931 GCF_000147115.1 Myotis lucifugus
CCTCACCTTGAGCTTCCTCCGCGCGTTGAACTTCTTCAGTGCAGTCCACCGTCTCCTGCCTGTGCATCATGGAGGCCACCGTGGAGCGTTGCTGTGGGAGGAGGGACGTTACCCAGGGCTCCCCCCTCAGCACCCCACCACCTGGCCAGGCCCCAGACCCTCCGCACACACGCCAGCTGTGTACACTAGCCCGCCTCTCCGTTACCTCCCTTCAAAACAGGGCTCATCGGATCCCCACAGGCCTGCCTCTCGACTCCGCAGCGCAGGCAGCACCCTGACGTCTGACCCGCGTCCCTAGGCGTGGCTGCAATCCACCCCCCGGGCTCAGGCTGTGTTCCCGGCAGGCGTACAGCTCTGCCGGCCTCTGGCGGCCTCTCCTGCGCGGACCACCTCTCGGCTGCCAGCCCTGCGCTCCCCTAAAGCTGCCCGATTGTAAGTCATGGCCCCGGCCCCCTTCTTTCCGGGACGCCGTGCAGCCTGGTGTCACCTCCTCACTCCAGCTCGTGAATGTTACTCGTCATGAGTGGGCGACGCTCGCCCGTGTGGCGGTCGGCAATGTGGGTCTGGCCCTGTATGGAACCAGCTCTGCTACCACAATGCGTTTTTAACCATGAAATTAGCTCCTTAAACACCTGGAGACAAAATGCAACCACTCATCTCCTCTTCCTACAAACAGTGCTCTAAGCCCCTGCAGCCAAGGCAGCCCTTTCCTGCCGGCCGCGGGCGGCGGGGGCCCCACTCACGCAGATCCACGGGTGCTTCAGCGCTCGCACGCGGTGATGCGCTTGGCGGGGTTGATGGTCAGCATGCGGTTGATGAGGTCTTTGGCTTCGGGAGTCACCGTGTCCCACTCTGGTGATGGGAACTTCAAGGCATAAACTCAGAGTTAGAGGCAGGTCCCCGCCGTGGGACAGGCAGCAGCAAGTACAGACATCCCCGCGGCCGTGAGCTTCCCACCGGTCACGCTGTCGGAGCAGAACCGTCCAGAGAAGCCGACCGAGGTGGAAGCTGCCCGTCCCCTAGTCACATTCTGTCAGTCAGAGAAGAGGCGCTGCTGGGGGCAAACACACACACTCGGCTGCATGTGTGGTGTCTGGTCCACACACCCTGGGGTTTAGGAAATTCTGAGAATCTTAGTCCTCTCATAGGAGTTTCCCGTGGATCTGAACATGAAATTCTAGGCAACCCTCCCCATAATTATTTACAGAAATCACTAACGCACAGAGCGGAGAGCTGCCCCAGGTACCGACGCCCGCGTGCCGCTATGCCGGTCCCGGGGCACCTCCCGTCCTGAGCAGGGACATCAGGGCGGCCGGCCACGTCCGGGCTGCGTGGGCCGTGAGCCTCGGCCGGACGCCAGCCCTTCCGAAGGCGGCCCCTCGCCAGGAACCTCGCCAGAGCCAGTCCTGGAAGGGCCGCTCCCTGACTTCCCTCAGGAATCGCTTCACCAGGGACTTCACAGCGAAGCGTCACCGTTTCTTTAAGTGGCGTTTTTGTTGATAATGACGCAGCCTCACTCACATAATGAGCACATTCAGCAGAGATGCTCTCAGTGAGGGTTAGAGTTTACACCCAGCCCGGCCGGCGTGGCTCAGTGGTTGAGCGTTGACCTAGGAACCAGGAGGTCAGGGTTCGATCCCCAGTCAGGACACAGGCCCGGGTTTTGGGCTCGACCCTCAGTGTGGGGCGTGCAGGAGGCAGCCGGTCAATGATTCTCTCTCATTACTGATGTTTCTATCCCACTTTCTCCCTTCCTCTCTGAAATCAATAAAAATGTATTAAAAAGAAAAGAAAGAAGGGAAGCAATGCGGCCTTACTCTTCAGACTCGGAACTCAGTCCATGGGTGGGTGCACATACAAACGTCCAATCGTCAACAGCACGTCTGGGCTGTGCCTTTCAAAGGCCTTCCCTGTGCAGCCCCTTCTTCGAACGGAAGCCAGCCCGGGGCCCAGGAGGCACCGAGCCCAGTGGCTGGGAGGGGCGGTGAGGCCCGTGCACTGCCGACCGCTGCCACATGGCGGCAGGTGAGGACAGGCACTGGGAATGGATTAAACCCACGGGGGAAGCCTTCCCACAGCAAACACGTCTCCACTCTTAGGTGTTCAAATGCACCAAGAGCCAACACTGGACAAGATGTCCTTCCCCAGAGCCCGGGAGCCACTTCCCTCTCGCTCTCAGCAGACGTGGCTGAGGACACGCAAGACGCGCCGCGTTTCCCTGTGAGGACGACCACGGAGCCCGTGGGTGACCTGCATGCGGCGGAGAGGAGGCGGGCTGCCCTCCAAGAGCGCCCCGGGAAGCCCCGGTCCCCACGTACGTCATAAGCTCCGGCCTTGATCTGCTGGTAGAGTCTGTGCTGGTCCTCGTCCCAGAACGGGGGGTACCCCACCAGCAGGATGTAGAGAATGACGCCTGCAGGGACGAGCGGGAACAGCATTAGGTCGCAGCCATGAGCTCCCGTGGCAGGCCCTGGACTCGCCCCCCTCCCCCCGCCGCAGGCAGAGGGTGTGCTTGGAGGCGCTGGGGGAGGGGATGCTTGCGAGCACGGTCCCAGCGCCCTGCGCGGGACGACGCCATGGCAGAGCCGCAGGCCCGAGCTGAGGCCTCCCGAGCTGCCCGCCTTGCCTCCTGCTCGCTCACTTGTGCAGTCTGAGTTTGTTTCTGTTTCTTAGTCATTCTGCCTCTAGCTGGGCTGTGTGCTGAGTGTGGAGCCGGGCATACACTCCCGCCCTGACAGCAGGGGCCGGGCGTGTGGACAGCCTGTGAGGAGAGGAAGCCCTTGCTCCGTGGTCTTGGTCTCCATACAGGGTCTCAGTGGCCCGCGGAGGCCCAGGTCCCCGCAGAGCATGCGTTACAGGAGGGGCATGAGGGAGAGAGGGGAGACTGGCCCGGGTCCCCGCCCAGCCTGCACCACCGGCCCTCCCTCCCTCCCTCCGGCGTTCAGGGTTTGAGGGCAGCCACACACCCAGTCCCCCCATGCCCTTCAGTGCCCGCCTGCTCAATTCAGCAGCAGAAGCAGAGCTGGTGGGGCTGACTTATTGCAAAGCCAAGACTCTGAATTTCACCTGCGCCCTACTTGACCCTTCTAATCCCAGGAGGGCAATACCGCCCCCCCCCCTTTACAGTAGAGAAGCCACTCAGAGGCAGGACAGGTGGGGCGGCAGGAGCCCAGCAAAGACTGACCAGCGTGGGACCTCCCAGTGGCCGCCCTGGGGGAGGAGGGCCCAGAGCCGGGCGTTCCCAGGTTAAATGAACGGCACTAGTGCTGCCGCTAACGAGGCCCCAAGAAGCAGAGCGTGGACAGCCCACCTTCCACGCCTTAGGGAAGGGCTTGTTTTTAAGTAAAACCAAGTTCCTTTCAGAATCGAGGCTGTGCAGCCCGTCCAGGCTGAGAGAGGAGCAGCGAAGGCGGCGGGAGCCGTGCGTGCCCAGAGGGGACTGTGTCCATGGCCCCACAGGACCGCCCAGAGCGCCTGTCCCCCTTCTTCAGCTTCTCCCAGGGCAGTGAGCTCCCGGGAGACCGCTGCAGGCACGGCGCTGCCCGGACCCACAGGACGGCTGGCCGGCTCCTTCTCTCCAAGCGCCCCCCCACACCCCCCCCGCCGCCTCACACGCGAGATCTGTGCAAACCCAGGCTCCATGAGGCTGCTGAGGGGGACAGGCCAAGGCAGGCTCACCGTGGGCCGCCACGTCCCTCACCTCAGACCAGCACCATGGGCCTCTCCTGGGAACCGGAAGGGGCTCCTGAGTCAGAGACGGCCAGCAGGGCCCGCCCGCCCTCCCGGTGACCTCGCTCCAGGGCCCCAGGCGCAGATGGAGAAGGTCCCATCTCAGTCCATCAGCTGTGCTGCCCAAACCTGCCGGGGTGCTTACCGCAGGCCCACATGTCCACCGGCTTCCCGTAGGGGTCCTTCCGCAGCACCTCTGGAGACAGGTACCCGGGCGTGCCAGCGAAACCTGCGGGCAGAGCCAGGGGGTCGGCAGGGGGACAGAGCAATGGGAGGCGGAGGCGGCGGCGGCGAGAGCTTTTCTGCTCCGTCCGCGGTGGGTCTAGGTGAGCCGGCCTCAGGCAGGAAGGCAGCGTCTCTCCCAGGCCCTGCACACTGACCCGCCGCCCGTGGCTCGGGACACCCAGCTCATCCCGACACAAGCCGCCCCGGGTGCCGGCCGGCCCCTGCGGCCCTCGAGCGGCCCTCCTCTGTGTGGGGCTGAGCTCCCTGTGAGGGGAGGACGCCCCACCCACACGGCGAGGCCCCGGACCATTTCAGTGCAGGCGGGGCCCTGCCTCCCCCTGGGCACCAACAAGCAGGCGCCCGTGTCCTGGGCGGAGGGCCCCTGCACCAGGAGGGGGGGCACCTCGGCCCCAGGAATGGGGAGCGACGCTGAGGAGCCCGTGTTCCTGCATCTTCCGCACCTGCCACCTCCCACGGCTCCCCAAGCCCAGACCCTTTCTCTTCCGAGTAAAATCATGTAAAAGCCTGAAACCTGGCATTACACATGACAAAGACAGTTCTGTCCTTCTCTCATGAAAGTGAAAAGCCGGCCCCACCGACACCACCTTCTGCAGGCGACACAGGTCAGACACGTGGCACTGAGGCAGACAACACTGAGTGGACACGGGGGAGCTGTGGGCACTCACCAGGCCCAGCCACCCTGTCCCCCACCCCCTAGGCTGCACGAGGACTCCCATGTACCTCAACCGAGCAACGAGGGGTCTCACCCTTCAGAAACGCGCATTTTCTGAAAAGGCGCTTCTCTAACGGGCACTTAGCAAGAGCTGACGTGGGCAGTGCTCGCTGGGGGCATGGAGGTTCCCCCACGTCCCGGCTCCCGGGACCCGCTGCAGCCAGCAACTAGTGCCTGCAGCTCGCAGCGGACGTACTGGCCCACCCGAGTGAGCGGTGTCCACCCCCCGAGGGTGAGGCTGCTCACAGCTCCCGGCTCAGCACGCCTGCGGGCCTGCCCGGAGCGCCACCTCCACCGCAGACACCGCCCGGGAGTGGGAGCGACTGCCCAGGTCACGGCTCCAGGAGTCAGCCAGGGTGAGGCTGTCCTCACTCAGAGGGCCAGTCCCGCCCTCACAGCCGCCTGCCTCCCCGGCGTGGAGATGACACAGGAGGGTCAGGAGTGCAGACGGCCCCTGGCGCTCAGGCCGGACGCTGGTGCCAACTCCACTGTGGCTCTGGGCATGAGGCTCCATCCGTTCTCCTGCTCTCGGTCATCCTCCTCTGATCCTGCCCCCCCCCCCCCTCCAGCTCTGGAGGGGCCCACTCTGTTCTCGACAGAACCTGCCGGGCCCCGGTGAGATTCCCAGAGCTCAGAGCTGTGTGGCTGCCTGAAGAAAGGAAACTGCTTGTGCCCCCTCCCACCCCCATTTCACGTGTCCTCACACCCCACCCCACTGCCACCCG
>NW_005871905.1:22031-26690 GCF_000147115.1 Myotis lucifugus
AACCTGCAACTTCTCACCACATCCCTGACTTTCCAGGGCCACAAGCAGGCCCCTTCACTAAGGCCAAGGCCCCCCTGCTGCCCCCACCCGACCCCGCCGGGGCGTTCGCACCTTCCAGCCTGCACACCTCCTCAGGCCCTGAGACCCTCCCCGGCCCAGCCCGCGCCTGGGACGCCCCTTAAGCCCCTTGGCAGCGGGAAACAAAGGCCCCCTTCCTTCGGGACGGCCCCAGTGTGCCCAGCACGGAGGCCGCCCGTCTGCTCCCTCGCCCCGCCCCTGTGCACGGACAAGGGCCGCAGGCCCTGCTGTGTGTGCCCGGCCTCCCGCCGGACCCGCCAGGCTGTGTTCTCACCAGCACGCAGGCGACGGAGGCCCACGCTCACACAACGAGTCCCAGGCCCCACCTTCGTCTGTTCTGCAGGGACAAGCCCGGCAGGTGGAGGGCAGGCCTCATGGTGGGCGGGAGGGTGCGTGGGAGGCGTACGGAACGGGAGCGGGCCACAGACAAGAACTGTCTGGTCCCACGGACACACGATAAAGACGAGGACAAGGACAGCAGGAGCAAGTGAGGACCCCAATCGCCGGGAGGCCACACGCCATCCACCATCACCTGGCAGGCAGGCGAGGGGTGGGCAGCGGGGCTGCGGGCACGGCCAGGAGAGGGCGTGTGGCGGGCCCAGGCGGGAGAGGGAGACCGGCAGGGTGCTCCCTCGGACAGCTGCTCAGAGGAAAAGGACGAGAAGTGAGAGGCATGTGAAGTGCTCGCTCATCGCGGCCACTGAGCGCCAGGAGGGAACGAGACGAGGCTGGGGAGGGGCTGCCTCAGGACGCCCTAGGAAACGGGTGACTCGGCGCCGGCACATGGGGCTCGGACGTCAGTGCAAAGCAGCTTCTGCAGGCCGGTCTCCGAGGGGTGCCCGGTGGCAGAAATGCTGCAATCTAAGCTGGTTCAGCTCCCATCTCCTCCTCGATTAGAGGTAAACAGAAGCTTCATCACATAGAAATGTCAACATTAGCCAAGCTTTAGAGAGGAGACTGGCCTTTTAGAGAAAGGACCTTTAACACGTTAAGCGCCAAGCCGGTTTGGTCTTCCTTTCCGTTTAGCCCATGATGTCCGATTTCACCGATATGCTGGTGGCCGGAGAGCTGAGTAAGGTTGCGATAAGACTGCATGTACATCTTCAGACATATTTCTGTATGTATTTATCGCAATCTGTACTCTGTGTTCTTTTAGAAATGCTTTCTCTTCAGTCAGTTGTCTATGGTTCGTGTTCCAGTGCAGTTTAACAATTTTTCTTTACCCGTAACAGTGACAATGTCAGTAGAAGAAGCGCATAAAGCGATTCAAGTGAAATTAGTTTTCCTAAAAAACGTCATTCTTTTTTTGTCATCAGAGGATGAGGATGAGGCTTTTGAAGAATGGCATGATCCAGAGGTAACCAACCAAGGACTATGCCTTTCACCTATCCGTCTGGCTTTAGGGTTGAAGACTTGAATGCAAAATCATGTGCAACAGTAGAGAATTCTTATGAACTGTTTGTGCCTAATGAACTGTTTGAGGATATTGCCAAAGAAATGAACTTATATGCGTCGCAAAAACTAGGGGCTGAAACTCGCAGCGTTTGTGCAGGTGGACTATGGCAAACAGAAATGAAATGAAAAGATTTTTTGGGTGATTCTATGGATGGGACTAGTTAGACGACCACCTTTACGTTTATATTGGTCCCATGATCCTGCATGTATGCAAACTTTCCCGAAAAAAATGTTAAGAAATAGATTTGAAAGATTATTACGAATGCTGCATTTTTCAGACAATAGGGAGACAGATGTTTCCAATTGTTTATGCAAAATACAACAACTAATAGATAACATGGAAATAAATTTCAAAAAATATTATGATCCATCTGAAGCTCTACGTATCGATGAATCTTTGATACCATTTCGTGGCCGCATAATATTTAGGCAATATTGAAAACACGAACGCCACAAATGCGGTATTAAATTATTTAAGTTGCGCTGCAGATCTGGGTACACGTATGCTTTTTGTGTATATACAGGGAAAAGTTTAGAAAAAGAAAATATGACACCAACTAATGTTGTAATGTCTCTTTGTAGAGATGTATTCAGATGTAGACAACTGGTTCACGAGTTTAGATTTAGCATATAAATTACTCGATAATAATCCTCATTTAGTAGGAACATTATGTTCAAATTGACAGGGAAGTCCTCATGAAGTAACGTCAAAGAAATTAAAACAAAGACTTTATAGCAAAAGAGAACAAAAAAGGAATAACCATTTTAAAATGGAAAGATAAGCAGGACATCTTTCAACAAAACATACGTCAGAGATGGTGAATGTTGAGAACAGATCAGGTCACCACTTGAAACCAAAAACTGTAGTGGATTATAATGCAGGAAAAGCAGCAGTTGACATATGTGATCAAATGAGTGCCTATGATAATCCGGTACGAAAACCCATGAAATGGTATAAAAGCTAGCCTTTGAGCTCCTACTAAATACTGCTGCTCTCAATGTTTGTATTTTATTTAAAAATAATAGCAAGAAGAATATGAGTATCACAGAATTTCAGAAGCAATTAGCTGTCCATCTAACAAATTGTTGGGATGAAGAAATTCCAAATAGCAGTGCTGTAAATAGACTCAAATATCTCGTCACAAACTGCAACGAAAACCTGGAAGAGTGGCTAGAGCTCGCGGATATTGTAAAAAATGCCACGAAGGCAACGCAGCACGATTTGGAGGAGATGCTGCCAGGAAGCTGACAAATCAGTTGTAACACCTGTGGAACCTGCACAGGACAACCATTTTTGCGTAGACCGTGTTGTAATAATATTCATTAAAATTCTTTTTGGTAACAAGTAATATTTAGGTGCATTCCTTTATGATCTCCAAGTTATTTGAAGTTTATTAACAGAAGAATATAATTTTTAAATTGTGTATCGTCAGTCACGAGGTCTGGACATGGCGCTTAACGTGTTAAGATGGAACACAATACATATCTACGTACATATGTTCTTTTAACTATTTTTTAAAACTTTCACTTACGAACCACAGGCCTGGGAGCACTGCGAGATTCCAAGTCCTGCTCTTTGCATCGTCTCAGCATCCAATGAGGCTGCGCTGACACCCCTTTCCTCACGAGGGAAGCCAGGAGCGCCGAGCGAGCGAGTGGCGTCTGTCGGCTCCGGCCCTCCCCGCCCAGCAGAGTCCCTGCTGCTCCCGTCACATCCCCGCCCCCGTCCCTCTGACTGACGCCCTGCAGTGCCAGGAGGGCTCGGTGCTGTGGGCCCTGTCTCCACGCTGGAGCTGCGGGGAGCCGTCCCCACGGTCCTCGTCGGGAGTGGGTGGTGCCAGGGGGGCTACTCACCGAACCACGCCTGCTGGTCCCCTTGAACCTCGATGGCGAGGCCGAAGTCAGCCAGCTTCACGGCCGCCCCCTTGGACTTGCTGGCCAATAGCAGATTCTCCGGCTGGTTTAGGAAGAAGGAGAAAGTCGGGAGCCCATCGTGAGTGACTGAACCAACAGCGTTTTCTGCGATCGGGGAGCAACCGGCATGTGCTGGCCTCTCGTTCCTGACCCAGGGCGACGCGGCTGGAATGGATGACCTGCATGGTGCGGGTCAGACGGACGCACGGACGCACAGGACAGACCTGCGCAGGAGGGAGAGCGCTGCCCGCTCCAGGGCACGCGGGGCCCGGCCAGGCCACAGACAGTGGCTCAGAGCCCGCAGAGCAGACACTCAGCAGAAGGAACGTGGCAAAATGATACCGAGAGTTGGACTAGTTTACACACATGGTTTTGGGGTCTGCGTGCACGTGGCACAGGTGATTTCTGGGGTCTTCCAGGCACGTGGTACATGAGTTTTGTATTTATTTTCCAGGGAACGGGTGCGTGTGTTGTGTGCTCGGCGCAGGGAGCTCCCAGCAGAAGCGCGTGCCGACAGCGTGCGATCAGAGGTCTGCTGCCATCAGCACACGCGGGAGAGGCCGGCATCGCTGTTCCCCGACTGCTGTCGCCGTCAGCACGCGCTCAGGCAGCTGCCTGTGCCAACACCCAGTGCCGCCCCTGGCCTGGCACACATAGGCCTCAATGGCAAAAAGCCGAGTGACTGGATGCATTGTGGGATTTATCACACACACTGCTTGTTCCTAAAATACTAGACACACATACGCACAAACACGTTCTCTGAAGTTTCATCCACGTGTGGTTCTCAGGAACATGGAACTGTGGTTTTGGATCTGTTCAAAGTGTGGGACAATAACGTGATACACGCACCACCATGTGAGCAAGACTGACTATGCCTTACCGCCCCCCCCCCCCAAGGATGAATTTCCTTTCTGCTCATAACTTCAATTTTTCCCCAAGAAATAGTATTTAAAATCCTCCCAAATCTCCAGAATTACTACCTTCATTAACATCTCTTTGTCCCTCTATATCATCTATCGATCCACCCCACCCACCCCACATCCACCATCCACCCACCCACCACCCACCCACCATCCATGCCCACACCCATCCACCCACCCAGCCTGGCAATTTCCTTCTAGCCAGATCAGCAGCGAAAACCCTTGTTTGTACGGGGGGGGCGGGGGAGTTGGGCGTGGGAGGTGCCCTCTGCGCCCGCCCTATTCCCACCCC
>NW_005871905.1:27040-35732 GCF_000147115.1 Myotis lucifugus
GCTGCTTGTGCTGGCACTGCCTTTCCTAGACGGAAGGCTCCTGCCACCCCTCAGCTCTGCACCACACCCTGCAGCCCCCTGAGCCGCAGCAGTGCTCCCCGCACCCCACTCACGCCCAGCTGGGCCTCTGATGATGGACAGCAACACTCGGGCTTCTAACGGACGTGGATGACCGAGCTGTGCTCACACGTAGGCATGGTCCCTGAACGAGCACAGGAACCAGGGCCTGAGAATAGTCAGGGCAACGTTCGGTGTAGAGCCAGGTAGGAGGAACCCAGCTGCCCCCTTCCCCTTCTCAGGTGCGGGCGAGACGCCAGGACAAGCAGTGGCCAGGGCTGTGGCAAGTCCAGGAACACGCGGGGACCGGGGCCGAGTGGGCCTACAGGGGAGCAGTCTGGCAGAAGCAGGAGTGAGCTCCCCGAAGCTCACCCCGTCCTCTAACGGCAGAGGAGGACGGAGCAGACACTCCCCCAGAAGAGCCGCGCGGGCGATGCTGCACCTCACCGCCTGGCGGGAAGCGGCCCCGTGCGGCAGCACGCCTTCCCGAGGTCCCGGCCTGAGTTTCTAATCAGCGACTTCAGCTCGCAGGTCAGAGAGCAGCTTAGCGCACAGCTCACATGCGGGCCCGCCGCCAGCGCCGATGCACGCTCCCGCCCGCAAAGGGCTCAGCTGAGCTTGGACACGGACACACATCCACGTCACGACCCAGAAAATGCAGGACGAAGGTCCTGGGAGAGAAGCGACACTCCCATCCTTGGCCCTCGGCTTTCCACACACGGAGGAAGATTTCAAATGGTCCGTTTGTCACACAGAGCGGCCGACCCCATCGCATAAAAACGTGCCCGTCCTGTAGGTCTGCTTGGCAATCAGCAGCTCTGAGTTCTGACAAGGAACGGAAGGGCTCTGTCTGCGCACGGTGTGGAAGGAATAAGCACCAGAAAAATGAATCTTCAAAGGAACGTGCTGCCCCCTTATCCCGACGGGGAGGGGACCTGCGAAGGGCTAGCGGACGCGCAGTCCGAGCGCCGTCCGAAGGAAACACCACTGACCACGCCTGTGCTTTCGACACTGAATGCTCTCAGATGCAAACTGAGGTGAAAGGAAGATTCCGGAAACGAAGGCAACGTTTTGCTTACAAATCTCACCCTCAAGTAACGCGCTGTGGATCTTTAGAGACGTATTCTTCCAGACACACACTAGAGAGGTCTGCCCATGAGAAACCCCAGGGGCCCACCGGACACACAGCCGCTCGAGCCGCTGCCCCGCTGCCAACGCCTGGCCAGGCCGAGGTCTCAAACGAAGACCTGCTGCCCACACGGCGCTCACACGCAGATGCTCCTGCCCACGTCTCCCTTCATTTCCGTTTCTCGGCCGCCTCCTCTGAACGGCACAGGCACAGGCGGGAAGCCAAGGCCTCTCCTTCGCTCACGTCCCGAATCCACGTTCCTCGTCGTCCGTGGCACGAGGGGCTGAGTGGCGTCCTAGAGTGTCCGGATGTGCGTGTGCTCCGTCCACCCTGCTTGGTCAGCACATCTGTGTGACCTTCACCTACTGGAAGGGCCTGCCGGGTCCCCGGGAGGCACGTACGAAGGAACCAGGACGCCTGGCGTCCTCCGCCTTCCTGGGCTGGCGTCCCTCACGGGCCACAACCTACCAGTGACTCTGCCTGCGGCTCTGGAACCTGGGGAACCGCCCACTCGCTATAGGGGCCCCATGGCCTGGCTGCGGGGTCTGACCCTTGTCCGCAGACGAGTTCAGAACGAGGGAGCCATCGTGCTGCTCGCCGCCACTGGAGACACGGAACCGAAGTCTCAGCGGGCGAGGACCGTGTTTCGTCCCGAGTGCGAATGAGCCCACGCTCTCCAATGGATCTGTCGCAGACGGCACTGTAGTCAACAGTCCGGGCACCACACCCCTTCGTGCCCCCTGGCCCAAGCGGCCTGAGTGCAGTGACTGTGCGCCAACAGCAGGGGCAGCGCGGTCCCCACACACTCAGGAGCCGGCCCTGCCTGGCAGACAGCCGGCGTGCCACCTTCCCGGATGCACAGACACGTTGCTCCGGCACAGTGCCACTGCCTCGGACAAGCAGGGTCCTGCCAGACATGTGCCCAACGGGGGGGCCCGCATGTTCTAGAAGAACCACCTTAAAGATGCTTCCTTTAATCCAGGAATTAGGTTAGAACACAAACAAAATCTTCCAGCTGTCGTGTGCCCCCCCAAGTGGTTCCCCATTCTTCCCATTTCCTAGTCCCGTGTGGACACAGGGCACATGGGGTGACTCTCGGACACCGATGTGTTCTGAAGAAGCCTGCCCTGCCTGCCCGGGGACCCCTCCCCCGAGGGCTGAGGGCCTGGGGGAGCCACGTGCCGCCAGCTTCCCCACCACGGCCTCTGGGGCTCAGGACAGAGGTGGTGTGCAGTCCGAGGATGGCACACGTCACAGGCCTCCGCCTCCAGGCAAGCGCTGGGTTAGGAAAAGCACTCCCTGGTGCAGCCCCGCCCCTGGTGAAAAGCCTCCCCTGGTGCGGCCCCGCCCCCTGGTGAAAAGCCTCCCCTGGTGCGGCCCCGCCCCCTGGTGAAAAGCCTCCCCTGGTGCGGCCCCGCCCGCTGGTGAAAAGCCTCCCCTGGTGCGGCCCCGCCCCCTGGTGAAAATCCTCCCCTGGTGCGGCCCCGCCCCGGTGTACTGCCTGAACCAGAGCAGGCACGTCCTGCACTGTCGCTGCGATGCCCTGGTGCCCCGTGGCTGTGAGGCCGGTCACTGTGACAAGCAGCTGGGAGGACAGAGCATCACTAACAACGGTCAGTGTGGGTGGAAAGCTGGGAGCAATGAGGGAACCAGGTTAAGTGCCTGCCCGTGGCTCTTCCACGGAAACATCACACGCTCCTTCAACCAGACGTGGGCTGCACTGACCTTCAGGTCCCTGTGCACGATGCCGTTGAGGTGGCAGTGGCTCACGCTCTCCAGGATCTGCTGGATGCAGTGACTGCGGAGACACAAGGCAGAGGGGGCTGGGGACCGGGTGCCGGTGGCAGTGCAGTCCCAGCACACACACAATCACACTCTCTCCCAATTCCCAACCTTCCACGGGAACTGAACGCTGCCGAGTAAAGGTACTGGTGATTCTGGTCCCAGCACGGACTCTGTGGCACGTTCAGGCAAAACCACTTGAGCTGCTTCGTTTGTCCCCGCGGCAAATGTGATCACGCTACCCAGAAGGGAAGGTTTCCGGGAGGAGAACGTGTACCCGCTCCCATCGTGTCCCGGGAAACTCTTCAGGGACCAAGCGTGTGGGGGTCTCTCGCACACCTGACCTGTGCCCGCCTGGTCACCACGGCACCGGGGAAGCAGGGGAAGTAGCAGGTGAGAGGGTCGGACCTGAGGCACAGCTACCGTCTGACTCGGCAGCGCTGCTCCGGCGCGACATGTCGGAGGAACACTAACGGGGTCCCCAGGAGAAGAACTGAAAGTCCGCCCACAACGTGGACCCCGTGGCAGTCGGTCCGCTTCTGGGGAAGGGCTAGGAGCTGAGGGGCGAACGGTACAGCGGGAGCCCCTGGAGCAGGGGATGTTAAAGGCGTTTCCACACCGGTTTGCTGTCCCCTCCGGAGATGCACCAGCCGTGCCCCCTCTCGGGCCCTGCTCCCTGCTGGCCAACGCCGTTCAGGTAGAGGGACCCCCACTGCGGCTCTCCATCCCTGTCACCGGACAGTGACGTGGGCCACCACCCAGCAGCGTCCGAGCTCAGGCCCACACCACGGCCAGAGGAAGCGAGCGCTCAGTGAGGACGCGCTCCACCACCAGGGTACGGAGCAGCGCGCCATGGGGAGCCGGTGGACAGCGACCGCCTGGTGTACCCAGGGCAGTGCGACACGCGGTCAGGGCTGGGTGCTGCAGAGACCCCGGGCCCTCAGGCGGCCACCAGCACCAGGGCTCGTCTGAGGGCTGGCAGAGCTTCCCGAATCCTGGGGCTTGTTTCCTTCTATATAACGCTCCCTTTACACTGCTTCCTGGGAAATTCACTTTCTCTTCTCAAACTACGGGACAGGTTCCAGCCTGAGGAGTCACAGGAGGAAGGAAGGAGACAGCACCCACACCGCAGGCCTTCGCCGTGTTCCCTGGGGAGCAGGCGGGACCCGAGCTTCCTGACCAGCCAACGCCTGCAAACGGTTTGTAGAACGACTGACGCTCGTGGCTCAGAAGAGAGTGTTGCCTCCTGTGTGTGTGGGGCTCCCCTGAACGTGTCCGTGAGCTCCAACGCCAGGGAGCACGCGCACGGTGACCCGCCACGGGGCTGCCGTCACCCTGGGCCCTTCGATGGTGACACAATCTTTATTTAACTTCACCGGCAGTTTTTGATCGTACATTGGCTGCTCACCTAGCATGTGAGCACTCGAGTGAGCCCCCAGCTTGCTGGCCACCCTGAGCCCCGCCCTCCCCAGCGCAGGTTCTCCCGGCTGCGCAGGAGCCGCAGGGGCCTCGCACAGGGTGTGGGTCCGGGAGCCGCTAGCAAGTCACTCAGCAGGGCAGACATGACACGGAGCTTTCCCGCTGACTCTGGCAGTGGAAACCCCGTGAAAAAGCAGAGCCAGCCATGCCAGGTGAGCCCACAGAAAGCCATGAGCAGTGGTGCTAAGGTGCAGGCGTGCGCAGGGACCAGGGAGCTGCGCAGCCCGCTGCTCAGGAGACGGGCCACTGAGGCCGGCCCAGCCCGACGGCACAGGCGGCGTTCACACGCTCATAGGGCACCCACCCTCCTGGCCGGGCTGCTGGCGGGAGTGCCAGCTGCGGCCACGCCCAGGGTGCCGGGCGAGGGGCCTGTGATCCACCGGCCTAAGCAAGCAGCTGCTGCTCACGGCGTCACCTCTGGGCAGCCTGGCACTTTCAAGTGAGACAAAATGGGAGCCACTTTCAACTTCTGTACAAATCTGTCAGTGACGAGATCGGAAAGGCCTCAGTACCCTCTGGAATTCCTGAACAGGTGTTTCCAGATGCGGTCCCAGGGCTGTAAGGGCTCCCAGCTGACCAGGACCGGCCTCCGGGTGACTCTGGGCTGCTCCAAGGCCATGAGGCCGGTGCTCGTACCTGCTGCCCATCATAGCCCCTGGCCCCTGAGATGTGGCCGGTGCGACCCAAGAACTGAGCTTTTAATTTTACTTAATTTTAATGAAATGTAACAGAAGTCCAAGAGTCGTAAGTGACTAGGCACACTGGGAGCCGGGACTGGAGACCAGTGGGTGTCAATCTTCCATCTCTCACATCTGCTAAAAAAGTGTATTTCTTTAGCAGAAGCCATTCTAGTGAGGCTTTAAAAAATAAAATGTCTTGCCGAAACTGGTTTGGCTCAGTGGATAGAGCGTCGGCCTGTGGACTGAAAGGTCCCAGGTTCGATTCCGATCAAGGGCATGTACCTGGGTTGCGGGCACATCCCCGGTGGGAGATGTGCAGGAGGCAGCTGATCGATGTTTCTCTCTCATCGATGTTTCTAACTCTCTATCTCTCTCCCTTCCTCTCTGTAAAAAAATCAATAAAATATATTTTAAAAAAATAAAATAAAATGTCTTAATCAGTAAAGAACATAAAAACAAAATGCACACTCTAACTACAGATACTAGATAAAAATAAAGTTTAGACCAGACTCGAAGGTTTTTTTCCCAGGGAGTCGTCTTGGAAATCCCGCAGAGAAAACCACCAGTGAGGGGATGTCCTCACGGAGTCCGGATGGAGGTGAGTCCAGGCCGCACGGGCGCTGCGGAGCGGGAGGTGCAGTGGCACTCACTCACCTGGCGTCGGCCTCGCTGTAGTACTCTCTCGCCACGATGTCCTCAAACAGTTCCCCGCCCGTCACTCTGTGAGAGAGGAAACATTAGGTGGCTATGGATCTACACCACACTCATGAGAATTTTGTGTTATTTGAAAATTACTATAAAAAAGCGTTTCAAAACTGTAAGCATTGCCATTTCCTAGCGGTCGGTCTACATAACCTACATGTTCCTCTCCTGCCTACGCCTGTGTCACCAGACCCTGAGGACACCAGGCTTCACACCATCAGTCACTCAGGACTCATCTACGGGAAGCGCTGCTGGAGACTCCGATGCAGCTCCCCCATAGTGAGTGTGGGGGTGGGAGAGTGTCGGGCTGTTGTCTCAGCGCCGGAGGACGGCCTGTCAAGGCGGCAGAGGGATGCGCAGCCAGCCTGCCTGAGGGCTCCTCGCCGTCTGGGATGGACATGCCTGTGGCCAGAGGTGGCCTTGCAAGATCAGAGCCGGCTGGGAGCTGGGCCGTGCCGACGGCCGGTTCTCTCAGGCCCCGGGTTTGCCAGGGATCGAAGACAGCTTCAGGCCATGTCCCAGGAGGCGGTGGTGGTGACGGGCCAGGAGTGGGCCTGCGCCCCCTGCGAGGACTCCCCTCATCCCCAGCTGGACTCCGTTCCTCAGAGAGCTCACCCACACCCTGGGCTCCGGGCTCCCGACAGGACGGGGTTGGGGGGTAGGGGGGGCGGGGGAACCTGGAGGCGCTGCTTCTCCAGGGCCCACAGGCGACTGGTTTGGGCTAGAATCCTCCAAAATCTCTGGCTTGGGTTTCTTTCTTTCCCCTAAAACAGCATGGTTTTAAATTTCAAAGTTATAGTGTAATAGGGAATTTTAAAGCTATGGAGGTGCACCAAGCTCTCGACACCGATATCACCCTCTGGCATAGATGTACTTCACGCGAATCCGTTTAGCTCGCTCATCTGTGAACACAGACACTTCCCTCCGCGCAAAGACACAAAGAAAACACACTGTCCTCACCCAGTGGGTGGAGCGACAGGCACATTAGGCCACTGGGACTTCCTTCCACAGGAGTCGGGGCCCTGCCTCCTGTCGGAAGCCTTTCCAGTTGAAATAAGCCACGGAAGTCCACGTGTGCGCGCCCTCAGACACTCACCTCTTTCTTAGGTAGAACTGCTGGGCTGAGCGCAGCCACATTTGAAATTTGGGGCAAACCTCCACGTTGCCAAGGGGCCACCTCATCACATGGCGGCTCCTGGCGCCCACCCAGTGCGGGTCCCCTGGGGAGAAGCCCCTCCCACCTGGGTGAATTCCTGCCGCCAGGCCGTGGGCCCTGCTCAGCACTGAGCAGCCGCTCCCCGACTGTGACCCGGAGGAGTCCTGGGTCATGACCGCTGTCCCAGGCTGCCCCCTCTGTCCACCCTTCCCGTGGCGAGGACACGGAGCTGTGCGAGCTGCCCTGTGACGGCGCTCTCGGTGCGCTCAGCATGACTGACAGCCGCCAGGGGAACAGAGGTTGGCAATAAAGCGTCCAGGTGTGAACTGAAGGGAATACATTTGCATTAAGGAAAGATTTCAAATCAGTATCATACCTTGTTCTGAATAAAAATACAGAGAACCGTACATTTTTAGAGCTTTCATCCAAAATGTAATTTATGTCAACGGCCTGATTTAGCCGGAGAGACCGCGGAGGGAATCGGGGTCCCACACACAGGCGCACGTCACAACCAGCACAGTGAACCCCCGTCATAGACCCCGCGTCAGAGCCGGAGGCCCGCTTCCCCACCGTGCACAGGCGTGCAGGCTGACTTCCGGCCAGACACTGCCCCACCCACACCGAGCCATCACTAGGTGCCCCACCCACACCGAGCCATCACTAGGTGCCCCCCACCCCACGCTGCGGGGGGCAAACTCCCAGGAATGGGCTTTCCTGCTGAGGTCGGAGGAAAACCGCAGGACTCTTGGCCCGATCGCTGACCTGATCAATGTCGAACATGCGCTCACAAATGCGGACACTGTGCATGAGAACATGAAGCCAGCCGTCCGCTCACCACGATGGATGTGAGAATTCCAGAAGGTTCCTAGCCCCTTCCGCCAGGAAACCCTCCATCAACAGCACAGGGCGTGACCCACAGGTGGGAGCCTCACTGCTCCAGGTCAGAACAACCAGGCTTCGCACAGCAGCTCTGGCAGCTCCACAAGCCACGGGACGGCCTCCCTCCCTCCGGCGGGCGCCTCTCTGGCTGTCAGTCCTCTCTGGGCCATCTGTCTGTCTGTGTCTCAGTCTTCTCTGCGCCACCTGTCTGTCTGTCAGTCCTCTCTGGGCCATCTGTGTCTCAGTCTTCTCTGGGCCATCTGTCTGTCTGTCTGTCTCAGTCCTCTCTGGGCTGTCTGTGTCAGTCCTCTCTGGCCATCTGTCTGTCTTTGTCTCAGTCTTCTCAGGGCCATCTGTCTGTCTGTCTCAGTCTTCTCTGGGCTATCTGTCTGTCTGTCTGTCTCAGTCCTCTCTGGGCTGTGTCAGTCCTCTCTGGCCATCTGTCTGTCTGTGTCTCAGTCTTCTCTGGGCCGTCTGTCTGTCTGTGTCAGTCCTCTCTGGGCCGTCTGTCTGTCTGTGTCAGTCCTCTCTGGGCCGTCTGTCTGTCTGTCTGTGTCAGTCCTCTCTGGCCATCTGTCTGTCTGTGTCAGTCCTCTCTGGCCGTCTGTCTGTCAGTCCTCTCTGGCCGTTTGTCTGTCTGTGTCAGTCCTCTCTGGCCATCCGTCTGTCTGTGTCAGTCCTCTCTGGCCATCTGTCTGTCTGTGTCAGTCCTCTCTGGGCCGTCTGTCTGTCTGCGTCAGTCCTATATGGCAATCTGTCTGTCTGTGTATCAGTCTTTTCTGGGCCGTCTGTCTGAAGGGTCAGTCCTATGAGGACCGTCTGTCTAAA
>NW_005871905.1:36143-45795 GCF_000147115.1 Myotis lucifugus
CGTCTTTCTGTCTGTCTCAGTCCTCTCTGGGCCTCTGTCCTTCAGTCTGTATCAGTCCTCTCTGGCCGTCAGTCCGTCTGTCGGTGTCAGTCCTCTCTGGCCATCTCGTCTGTGTGTGTCAAGTCCTCTCTGGCCATCTTTTCTGTCTGTGTCAGTCCCTCTCTGGGCCGTCTGTCTGTCTGTGTCCAGTCCTCTCTGGCCGTCTGTCTGTGTCAGTCCTCTCTGGGCCGTCTGTCTGTCTGTGTCAGTCCCTCTCTGGCCGTCTATCTGTGTCAGTCCTCTCTGGGCCGTCTGTCTGTCTGTCTGTGTCAGTCCTCTCTGGCCATCTGTCTGTGTCAGTCCTCTCTGGCCATCCGTCTGTCTGTGTCAGTCCTCTCTGGCCGCCCGTCTGTCTGTGTCAGTCCTCTCTGGGCCGTCTGTCTGTCTGTCTGTTTCAGTCCTCTCTGGCCGCCCGTCTGTCTGTGTCAGTCCTCTCTGGCCATCTTTCTGTCTGTGTCAGTCCTCTCTGGCCATCTGTCTGTGTCAGTCCTCTCTGGGCCGTCTGTCTGTCTGTCTGTGTCAGTCCTCTCTGGCCGTCTGTGTAAGCGGTAAGCTCTGCCCAGTCCTTACCTGGTTCACGCTAATTTAACAAAATTAAAACCTCGGCTGGCCTTGCCTCGCTCGCAGGTCCTGAGGGGTGAGGGGCAGTTGGACGTTACGGTGCAGCTTCCGTGTGAAATCTTCCACCAGAAACCCTGCCCGTTTTTCAAGGAGAAGATTTTCATGGAGCGAAACGGAGCAGGCGCAGCTGCTCCCACCCCTGCTCTCTCCTCCCCGTCCCAGGACCCTGGTGAGATGCCATCTTATTTTCCAGAACAAGGAGTGCTCGCCTTTCCATTTGTTCTATGTGAGACCAGACACCACGACCGAGTCATTACACAGGGTTCCCTCCGATCTCCTGGACAGATTGCGCCACTTGCAGCAGCGGCAGAGAATGGCGACTCCGACCAGGGTGACCCTGCGCCTGGGTTTGGTTCTGTCACTCTCGGGAGGCCAGTCCGCCCAGTGGGAGCCGGAACAGACGTGGTCTTCACAGCGGGCTCACGCCATCGCGGACACACGCCAACCTGTGCCCAGCCGCACGCCCGGTGCTCTAAGACGACACCTCTCTGGTTAGACAAGGTCAGATCAACTGGTGCAGAAAAAACACCTGACAAAACTCAATGCCCATCCTGCTAATAACGCTCAGCAAACTAGGAACGGAAGGGACCCTCCTCCACTCGATTTAAAAAATCTACGAAATACGTACTATTACACTTCATAGTGAGGAAGTGGATGCTGTCCCACCAAGATCAGAATGAGGCAGGGTGTCCTCTCTCACCCTGGAATCCTAGACAATAGAGGGAATGAAGTGTACACACTGGCAGGAAAGAATACAGTGGTGTCTGCGCACAGATGACTGATTCTCTATGCAGAAAACCCTACAGATCGACAATGAAACTTCCGGAGCTAAGCCATCATGACAAGCTGCAGGTACGAGGTTAACATCTGACAGCCTACTGACTTCTCATAGAGTACAAGTAGGCAAGTGAAATTAAAACACTTGCCCATCTACATCCCACTTCCCAGAAAGGAGATACTTGGATGTACGTCTTCCATGGAAGCGCCACATGGAAAAACTGCACAGCGCTGGCGAAGATCTCGCAGAGGAGCTACGCGAATGGAGAGATTTCCACGTCAGTCATCAGGAAGACTTGCTGTTGTCCAGGTGCCAGCTCTCAACAAGCCAATCTGTAAATTCAGCGCAACTCCAACCAAGGTCTCCAGTCACCTGTGGAGACGGAGACACTGATCCCGAAGTTTGTATGTGAGGGGCCAAGACCCAGAAGAGCCCGCACAGACCAGGAGGAGAAGCTACCGTAATGGAGAGCGTGGGATTGGTGAGAGAACGGACAGACACCGTGGGACAGAACGGAGCCTAGAACACAGCCAGCCCACCTCTGATACAGGAGCGAAGACCATGTACTCAACCAACGGTGCTGGAGCCACTGGACAGCCACGTGCAAAACATGAATCTAGACACAGACCTCACACCTGTCACAACAATGAACTCCAAGTGGATCAGAGCCCAAAATATGAAATGCAAAACCATGAAACTGCTGGGAGATAGCATAAGGGAATATGTAGATGACCCTGGGTTTGGCAATGACTTTCAGATACAACATCAAAGGCACAACCCATGAAAATAAATCACTGAAAAGCTGAACTTCATTAAAAGTAGAAACTTTCGCTCTCCCAAAGTCAATGTCAACTCGAGGATTTGCAGAGATCTCGTGAAGGGCTATCGAAGAGGACAAGAAGCTTAAAGCTCCACACCAAAGATAAACAGTCTGATTAAAAAACGGGCAAAAGACCCAAAGAGAGACCTCACCAAGGAGACACACCGATGGCAGGTGAGCTGCCCAGGGCAGGCAAATGGAGGCAGAGAGCAGCACGCCTGTCACACGCACAGGCCGGGGCCGCCCCCAGGGCAGGGTGCGGAGCAGCAGGAGGCTCACTGCCCCTGGGCACGCACACGGCGCAGCCCCTGGGGAGGCGGTGCGGTGCCTTCTTACACAACTAAACACACTCAAAAGGCCCAGCAACCATGCTCCTTGGTATTTACCCAAAGGAGCTGAAAACTATGTCAATGTGCTAGGGTGAGGGACTGCGCCATGGAAGGGTTACAGAATGTTACAGAATGTGCTGGCAGGGGGGACTGACGTATGGAGAAGGATTGTGTTGCCAGGATATGAGGATTGTGTATGTGCTGGGAGGAGGGACTGACGTATGGAGGGGGGCTGCAGGGTTAGGAACCATGGAAGAAAAATTGCTAGATTGTCTTAGACCAGTCAGGTGTGACTCTGTTTACCCCTCCTTTGTGCTTATGAACTTTCTGTGAGCTTCTAAGGTAACACTGTTTTGCTATAAAAATCATAATGCACACTTGCTCTTGGCCACATGCCGCGAGGCTTCCCAGAGGGGGAAGGTACGGGCTGTGGTCAGCTGGCCAGCTTAATAAAAAGGCTTTCAAATTTAAATTCTGAGTTGGTGGTCTATCTCGTTGAGCCAACCCATAACATTTGGAGGCCCGCAGCGAGATACCCGGCATGGAGGAGAGGGACCCCTTATTTAGGGCTGGAGGCTCTCCCCCGGCAGGGGTGAGAGGGACCCCCTATTTAAGGCAGGAGGCTCTCCCCTGGCAGGGGTGAGAGGGACCCCTTGTTTAGGGCAGGAGGCTCTCCCGCGGAAGGAAGGAGAGGGACCCCCTATTCAAGGCAGGAGGCTCTCCCCCAGTTGTCGCCGGGCACTCAGCGAGATACCCCACACCTGTGGAGAACGATTACCAAGGAGGCCTCCAGTCCACCCAAAACTTTCAATTCGGAAACCAAGCCACCTGGACTCTCGAGAGAGGTAAGGGACCGGTCGTTAAACAGGAATTGGGACGTCCCACGGAAGGACCTATACGGAGGGCTGGACGCAGCGGTACTCCTGGTCCTGACCTGCGGCCACGACGGTGGCCGGGGTCCCTGGTTCGTGCGGCTGTAGGCTGCACTGGGTTTGTCTGTCTGGTATTTGTTTGTCTGCTTCTGTGTACACCCTGCTACAATGTTTTTTGAAAATTTTCAGGACTTCAAGGAGCAAGCTGCAGGTTCCGGGCAACCTTAGGTTGCATTTGGCTGATTTATTTTGTCTTTGTTCTTTGTTGTCTTTGTCTTTGTCAAATGGGATAGGGTCAGTCATCTTTGTCGACCCCCTATCAGTCAGGCCCACTCCGGGTGAGTGGAAGGGGAGCTTGATCACCTCCCGGGAAGCTATAGAGCTCCCTCAGGAATTGGGAAATTGTTAGGAATTGGGAGAATTGTTTAAACTCTGAGTGAATGTCTGGTGAAAGTGTGTGAGTGTGGAGGGAGGGGGCCTGCCCTCTCCTCTCCTTTATGTGGCTCCACGACTTCGGTTACGGAGTCCGAGTGGGCCCCAACCTGCGGTTCCGCGATTCGTCATATGGCATAACGGTGACTCACCCCCATGTGGAGGTGACCAGGCCCGGGGTTTATACGGGTGCACCTTAGCTACGACGAATCTAAGCTCCCAAGGGACGCGGCCAGGCGGGCATCTGAGTGAGGATCTGTGAAAACAGGTCACCCCTTCCCTTGTCTGTCTCTCGCCACCGATCATCATGGGGTCGGGGCAAAGTTTGTTTGTGTGGGACTACCCAATTTACTACAGAGAAGGGAGACTGGATACAGCTCCAGCCTGGGCCGGTCTATTAAGAAAGTGTAAATCATTACTGGTCTGTGTAAAGTAAGAGCTACTTTGATTTATTCTGCTTTCTGTTGATACGCTTGGCTGAACATTTGGGCTGGCCCCTTAGCAGTCTGCAAAGTCTCTCGGCAGCTGCGAGAATTATTTTTCTGAGTCTTTTGCTCACTGTTAAGGAGAATTAGCCCACTTAGTTAATAAAGATTTCTGTCTATCAGCTGCTCTTACCTAGGTTGTAATTTACTGTATTAAACTGAAGTTCTAGGGTAAATTTAAAGGTTATAATGTTAATGCTTTTGATTTACAGCGGTTCTGTGAACGGGAATGGCCCACTTTCCAGGAGGGGTGGCCGGATGCAGGGTCTTTTGATCTGACCACTGCCTACCGGGTCCATTACGTCATACACGGCCGCCCAGGGCATCCTAATCAAATTCCTTATATTCAGGTTTGGGTTGACATATTGTCCAAGAAACCCCGGTGGATGAGGGCTTGCCTCCTGAGGGAAAAATTGGGACAGAGACAGACAATTCTTTTGGCCGGGCCCCAGAAGGGAAAGGCTCCCCCGGTCCTTCAGGGAGAGCAGGAAGAACCCATTAGCCAGCCGCCCCCTATGGTCCCCTGGCGCAGGATTCGGGTGAGCCCGGGCCTCAGTCCCAGGCCATGCCACCAGCTCTTGACCCGGAGCCCCTGCCTCCCCCGATGCCAATTGTCTTCCCTCCGCACCCACCGACGGGAGGGGCTTTGTCGTCCTTCAACCCCTTCAGTCCGTCCCATACTAGACAGGGACAGATTATGGGGAGAGAGGGGCGTGGGGGAGAACCTGCAGGACCTTGCGACATCCGCCAGTCCTGCAGTTCCTATGTTGCCACTATGGCAGGCAGGCCCTCTATAGATCTGGGGCTAGACAGGCAGCCCTCTGGGGAAGCAAGGCAGACCGAGGCGCTATTCCCAGCTCCAGACCAGATTGGGGAGTGAATGAACAAAGAAGGGGGGCTGGATGCCTGAGCTGCCTGCAGTGGCCCTGAAAAAGAAGCAGCAGCAGCAGCGAAAAAATAGAGAACAACAGAAATTTACCTGACACTAAAGCTGCCTCTCTGCTGCTGCCCAGTGAGAAATGAGTGTTTTACAACAAGCAATACAAGACTTAGGCCTTTGGCTTGCAGGCTACAGCAGTTAAGCCAGAAGCCAGTGACTGGTACTAGCCTTCCTACAGCCCCAGGAATAGAGCAGCAAGCCTGGGATCTATGAAAGCTGCAGATAGAGCTAGTAAAAGCTCCCTGCTTGCAAATGTACTGAAAGGGTTTAGTACCTGTTGCTGCTGGAAGAGGAGGGGCTGATATCCCCTTCCAGTACACTCCCTTCAAAGAGGCCTGGTCGCTGTTCTGCCATAAAGGGGACTGGTGGGAAGACAAGGAAAGCAGGGCCCTGTAACTAATAAACAGAGTTAAGAAAAGGGCACTCTCCCTGGACCTGGGAGCCATCAGGACTTTGAAATTCTCCAAGAGAGGAGAAGTCTGACTCAGAGACTAGCGGAAACCTCGTTGGGTTAGGAGGACCGGAGGCTGCATATTGAACTTATAGACTGCAATTTGCTAGGCAGAGGTCCAAGCCCAGTTGTATAGGGATTAAGCTACCTATGTACAGCAAAATAACTTTCTCCTGTGCCAGAATACATTTTAAGGAAATTGGACAAATTGTATTTGTAGCTAGAAAGAAGAACTGGCCTATGTGTAAACTGTCCTGGAAAAAGGATATGTGGAATGAACCCAAAAAGTAAAAGGTGTCTAGCTGCCAAGAGGGCAGTTGCCCAGGTGGGCAAAGAAGAATACCCATTAAATTCTGGTCTCTATTGAGAGACAGTTGACAGTTAGCAACCTGTATACTGTCTTACAGGCCTGTGTGACCATGCCCATGTCAGGGGTGGCACAAAACCTCAACTGTAGGAAACTGGGGAAGGTCTGTCTAGAACAGAGGGAGTTAATAAAGTGGTGAATACTAGTCCTCTGTTACAGGAATTACAGACCCTGTGAGGTCCTGTGACATATAAGACCCTGTAGGGAAATAAAGCTCCTTTAGTCCATTCTGAAAGAACAAATAAAGACAGATTAAAGGCTGTGTTTCCCTCCAGGCAACCCAACTGGAACCCCTATAGTGACAGGGGAAAGGAGGCTCTCGATCGGTATCGCCAGACTCTATTAGGGGGCATCCGAGCTGCTGCTTGGAGACCCACAAACCTCTCTAAGGTGACAGAGACAGTCCAGGGGCCTAACCCTGATGCCCTGGAAAGTTGGAGGGCTGTCAATGTTGCATTTGTTTCCAAGTCGGCCCCAAATATTAGGAAAAAATGACAAGTTAGAAGGCTTTGAGGGGAAATCAATCTCTAAGTTGGTTGAAGTGGCCCAGGAGGTTTTTGACAATCAGGAGGACCCGACAGCAGGTTTAAAAACCTGGATGGCCAAGATCCTCCTGGCCCTAAATGAGGAAAATGGCCCAAGGGGCCGGAGAGACAACAAGGGCAAAGAAAAGCCTCGAGGAAGAAAAGGAGTCCAACCCAGGCTTGGGAAGAATCAATGTGCATTTTGCAGAAAGAAAGGACATTGGAAAAGGGAGTGCCCTGAACGTGCAGGGGAACCGACTCCCTCCCATGCTGGTGGAGGAGGTGGACTGGGGCTCAGCTGGCCCCCAGGAGCCCAGAATAACCCTGACAGTGGGGGGCCAAAAGGTGGACTTCCTTGTAGAACTCAGCACTCACTCAGGCCCTCTGGTGGGGAAAGGGAAAAAGAGTAAACATTTCAGCTTCCTGAAAACAGCTGCCTTGAACCCTGCCACACTCCTCCCTGATGAGAAGGCAGAGGCCCCTTTGCCTGACTGTGAGGAGACACTGACTACCCTCACTTCCCTCCCTGAGGACCAGCCCTGCAGAATCCGGATGAGACCCTCTACACGGACGACGGGAGCAGCTTCGTAGAGGAAGGTACCTGGTAGCAGGGGGCACATGAGGAGGAGCCAGGGGAGATCTAAGAAGCCCTGGTAAGTTCCCCGGCACTGGCCCTGCCAGACCTACCCAGGGACTACAGGGATATATATCCTCACACTGCCCTTACAGGAGGACACGGGAGCCACCTTAAAGAAGTCTCCTGACCTCAGGAGGAAAGGAAAAAGCTCCTGAGATACTTAACCACCTGGCAGCCATATAGGGGCCAAGGAATTGGCTAAAAGACCAGTAGGGCCCCTAGAAGTTCTCGTAGCCCTGCCAGCACGAAGGCTCCCAGAGAAGCCTACTCATCTGCCAGAGGAGCAGAGGCTAGCTGAGAAACTAAGGGCCCGGAAGGAGAGGCTGGATGGCTAATTCTGCCAGATGGGAGGCCTATAATGCCAGAAGCCCTGGGGCGGACCATCGCTTCCCAGACCCACCAGAGCACCCACCTGGGGGAACGAAGCTATCAGAACTACTGGGAAGAGAATTTTACATCCCAGGACTCCAGAAAATATCTCAAGAGTTGGCTAGAAGGTGCCAAGTGTATGCCCGGGTGAATCAAGGGCCCCCTGTTGTGGCCGCACTGGGACAGCGATTCCGAGGTCAGGACCCCGGAGAACACTGGGAAGTGGACTTCACCGAGATACCAGGAGGACAAGGAGGGTATAAATACTTGCTGGTTTTCATTGATACCTTCTCTGGCTGACCTGAGGCATACCCAACCAAGGCAGAGACAGCACAGGTAGTAATTAGAAAACTCCTCACCGAAATTGTCCCCCGGTTTAGCCTGCCACTATACATGGGGTCCGACGATGGCCTGGCGTTTATCGCCAATGTTACAATCCATAGTTAAGGCCCTAAGAGTTACTTGAAAATTGCATTGTGTTTGTAGACCACAGAGTTCTGGACAGGTAGAGAGGATAAATTGGATCTTAAAGGAAACATTAACTAAGTTAAAATTAGAGACTGGCGAAAACTGGGTAAGTCTCCTTCCTTTTGCTCTCCTCAGAGCTAGGTGCACCCCATACATCCAAGGGCTAACTCCTTTTTGAGATAATGTTTGGGCGACCGCTGCCATTGGTGCCCAGGTTGGGGGAGGAAGAAATTGCCCAGCCGTCTACCCAAAGTTTGCTTAAGTCCTTACAGGCTTTGCAGAGCAGTGCCACGTCAGCACAACGGGTGGTGAGAGCCGCACGGGAGGAGGACGCACCGAGAACCAGTCCAACACAGCCTGCCTTCTCTCTGGGTGATCTCGTCTGGGTGAAACGTCACGACCCTAGCAGCCTGGAACCTAGATGGGATGGACCCTACCAGGTGGTGCTGAGCACTCCAACCGCCATCAAAGTTGCAGGAAAGAGGCACTAGAAATTGTAACCCCGTCCTCCTCATGCCTCTCACCTGGTGAACTAACCAATGGGAAGGAGAAAGACATGGGAACTAAGACTCTGTCAGTGGCCTGAGACCCTGGCCAATTCTTCACCATCAAATGCCAGACTCTTCCCCGGCGGCTTGACCCCTGCATTGCCAAATGCCTCCTCAATTTCATATCGTAGAGGAAGGCACTGAATCAAAGATTTGATTCGGACATAAGACCAGTAGGGAATGTGCTAGGGTGAGGGACTGCGCCATGGAAGGGTTACAGAATGTTACAGAATGTGCTGGCAGGGGGGACTGACGTATGGAGAAGGATTGTGTTGCCAGGATATGAGGATTGTGTATGTGCTGGGAGGAGGGACTGACGTATGGAGGGGGGTTGCAGGGTTAGGAACCATGGAAGAAAAATTGCTAGATTGTCTTAGACCAGTCAGGTGTGACTCTGTTTACCCCTCCTTTGTGCTTATGAACTTTCTGTGAGCTTCTAAGGTAACACTGTTTTGCTATAAAAATCATAATGCACACTTGCTCTTGGCCACATGCCGCGAGGCTTCCCAGAGGGGGAAGGTACGGGCTGTGGTCAGCTGGCCAGCTTAATAAACGGCTTTCAAATTTAAATTCTGAGTCAGTGGTCTATCTCGTTGAGCCAACCCATAACAATGTGTCTTGGTGTGGTCTTCTTTGGATTCCTCTTATTTGGGGTTCTCTTTGCTTCCTGGACTTGTAAGTCTATTTCTTTCATCAGGTAGGGGAAGTTTTTTGTCATGATTTCTTCTAATAGGCTTTCAGTATCTTGCTCTCTCTCTTTTTCTGGCACCCCGATAATTCGGATGTTGGTTCACTTGAAGTTGTCCCAGAGGCTCCTTACACTATCTTCATATTTTTGGATTCTTTTTTCGTTTTGCTTTTCTGGATGGGTGTTTTTTGCTTCTTTGTATTTCAAATCTTTGACTTGATTCTTGGGATCCTCTAGTCTGCTGTTGGATCTCTGTATGTTATTTTTAATTTTAGTCAGTGTAT
>NW_005871905.1:45895-47599 GCF_000147115.1 Myotis lucifugus
TATGGGAAATAGATGACTGCCAATCAACTGGTGATGCACTAACACAGATTCAGTTCTCAACCTGTGGGTTGCGAACAATGAAAATACATCCTGCATATCAGATATTTACATTATGATTCATAACAGTAGCAAAATTACAGTTATGAAGTAGCAACGAAAGTAATTTTATGGTTGGGGGTCACCATAACATGAGAAACTGTATTAAAGGGTCGCGGCATTAGGAAGGTTGAGAACCACGGCTTTAGAACGATGGGTTCATTGCTCTTGTCATCCACTAAGAGGCTGTATGAACTATCATAGTCTCCAGTTGGATTCATTACACCTTACTAAAGCTGTTAAACTCAGGGCCAGGATTTAACTTCTACATTTTGGATAAGAGGTTCCTACCATTCTTCTCATAGGTAGACAGAACTAAAAGTTTTGCTTTTTTCTATTTCTAGCATAAAAAAAAGAAAAAAAAGAACTAAAAGGTAAACAAAGATAATAAAAAATCAGCTTTGAACTTCTTTGTATGCTCCTGAAATATTTCCAAATGAAATTCACACACTGAAAATTATTCCCAGTTTTATCGTAGAGCATTGGAGATGATTTCCTAATAAAATTATATGTTACACTTTAAGTGATAAAATTAAAGTGAAATTAAACATTAGCATTTCCCTAAACTTAGATTTTACTTTAACATGTTGGAAAACGTTCCATTACCAAGAAATGATGCCAATATTGTCAATAGCTATAAAATAGAAGTGAAGTTTTGCATACAAAGTGCTCTTTTTGTTTCACAAACATGCCTCCCAACCAAATTCAAGATTGTAATCTCTGTTCATGAGATATTAAGATGTAGGAGGAGAATAGAGTGATTTCTCTTCATGGAAGACATGTGCTTGTATTTGCTTTCAAAAACCCAACTGTTGCCCAAAGTTTCATGTTCATGTTGATCTTACTAATTTACAAACATCCTTTCCATCTGAAAAGTCTTAAATGCATGCTCCTCTGCTTTTTCAGTGCTTCCAGGTGATGTGAGGTTAAAGCATTAACCTGTTATCTTTTCTTTTTTCCCCCAGCTTTTCTTACCCTTTATTCAACCATTAAAAGAGAGTTGTCACCCTTGTTTATTGCTGGGGTCCAGCCCCAGCGGGTCCAGGGGTTCCCAAAGGTGTGGACAGAGTCGGCAAAGAATGAATGACACCGAGGCAGTGTTCAGGTGATCATCATAGCCAGGTTCCTTTTTTTTTTTTATTGTCATCTAACATCTGTATATATACTATTTGGTCCCAATCCTATCCATTCTATACAAAAGGCCAGGGGGCTTCCCATATCCATTCAAAGGTTACTCTATTGTTCCACTAAGCTACAAGGAAGTAACTGAAGGAGGTCACTCCAAGCAAAGATCAAAGTGACCAACCACCCCTCTGACACTCAGTTAAAGGGTTTACTGATAAAAATCCTCACCTGGGGAAACAACCTTTCTTCTCCTAGCCAGGTTCCTTCCCCTATTGTCCTCTTACATCTGCATTTATCCTATTTGATCTTAATCCCATCCATTCCATTCCAAAGGCTAGGGCGTTTCTCATCTCCATTTCAAGGTCCCTTGAAACATCCCTGCACAGACTGCCTCAAGCAGCCAGGGTGGATCGGCTTCCAGCAGTTTATTACCTTCAAAAAGGAAAGTAACACTGTAGATGGGATATTTACATGGAATCAAAA
>NW_005871905.1:47699-49952 GCF_000147115.1 Myotis lucifugus
CCCCTGGTCCCCGGTCCCCCTGCAGAGCGGCTGCTAACGCTGCGCAGACACCCAACAAGCCTGCCCATTAGACTGCAGATGACGCGACTTTTCCACAGACCCACAGCCCTCGGGTTGCTTTTCAGGAAAGAAAGGTGCCCACCAGGAACACTCAGCGCACCTACAAACAGACCTGCACTCAGTCCGCCACGGCTGCCGGGCCGGGGTGTGGGAGCCCCGCCAGCCCCCCGGAGGCGGCCACAGGGCCCTGGAGGGAGGCGAGCTGCTGCCTCCCCTTGGAACTGACGGCGCGGTGACTCCAGCTTCCCCAGAGGGCATTCACGGACCTGAAGACCACACTTTCCTTACCGACACTGAAACATGTTCTCATGAGGCACTTACTCCCCTCTTCACAGGACGCCACTGCCACCCTCAGATGACTTAGAGGAATTACACATTTATGTTTTTTAAAAACTGATTTCAGGGAGGAAGGGGGGGAAGGGGGAGGGAAGAGAGAGAGAGAGAGAGAGAGAGAGAGAGAGAGAGAGAGAAATGATCAGAGAGAATCATTGAACGGCTGCCTCTTGCATGCCTGCAACCCGGGCATGTGCCCTGACCGGGAATTGAACCGTGACCTCCTGGTTCATAGTCTGACGCTCACCACTGAGTGCTGGCCGGGCTGAAGCAAGTTTTTAAAAGAGAAAGGATGCCATGAGAGAAGGGACCTGGAGAAGCAGGAAGGGAGGACAGGTCACGGGAAAAGCAAACAGGAGCTGAGAAAGGATGAGCAGGTGGGACTGGGGCCAGGAGTGATGGCGCCAGTGCCTGCACACACGGGGCTTCAGCCTGTCCCCTGCACACGCGTCACCCACATGCTGGCCGCCCACCAACAGGCCATGCTGCCGCTCGGAACTGAGCATCGTGTGACCAGCTCCCGGGCCTACGACCAGCCCGGCCTCACGCTGGGTCAGAGCCTGGGAAGATATGCCTTTGCCAGTCTCGGCTCAGACATGGGCATGACAAGCAGGGCGAACCCAGGACGAACACAGCTTCTCAGGATGGGGGAGGAAGCGGGTGAAATACATGCCATGAGCTAATGCTCCCATTTCTCCATCAGGGGAGGCTGAGCCAGAGGACACGCCCACCTGCGAGAGAGGACGGACGGACAGACAGACCTGGGTTCCTCAGTGACGGCACCAAAGGGCTGCATGAACCAAACCTACACCCACTGCCCTTCAGGCTCATCTATGGAAGAGCCTTTCTTTTCTGTTCCCCACCCGTCACGGTAACAGCCGGAGACGAGACAGGCTGTGCGTTTCCTGTGACGGCACAGCTGCTCCTCCCTGGGTCCTCAGGCGGGTCTGCCTTCCTTTCTCTGGGTCCTCAGGCGGGTCTGCCTTCCTTTCTGTGTCTCGGATAAAGGAGGAGGCACTGGACATCGCTCAGCAGGAAGCTTTGTCTGCTGAGGACACACTTTCCAAGGACGTTGCTCCGAGGAGTGAAATGGTGACGTCAAGTGACAGGAGCATGCCTGCCGTGAAGGGTCAGACTGACTTCTAGGACGTGTGTTCTCTGAAGCCCCTCCCGCCACGTGATGGTCTGTGTCACCACGTCCTGTCCAGCCGGAGCCGACTGCTCCCAGGCCCTGCCACCCTCAGGCAGGCACAGAACCTCGGCCTACAGACCCCGCCGCCCGTCACCCTTGGCACTCCCCTTCCTCTCACAGCGACCAATCCTGGCCGATGACAAGCGGGGGTTTTTCTGGGTAGAAGCGGGGTTTTCAGCTTTGACTCCTAAGAAGAACGCGAGGCAGTGTCCTGCCCTGGGCAGCCCCGCGTGTGGATGAGAGAGGAGGGCAGCCCCGTGTGTGGGTGAGAGGGGAGGGCAGCCCCGCGTGTGGATGAGAGAGGAGGGCAGCCCCATGTGTGGGTGAGAGGGGAGGGCAGCCCTGCATGGGTGAGAGGGGAGGGCAGCCCCGCGTGTGGGGACAGGACAGGGGAGGGCAGCCCTGTGTGTGGGGACAGGACAGGGGAGGGCAGCCCTGTGTGTGGGGACAGGACAGGGGAGGGCAGCCCTGTGTGTGGGTGAGAGAGGAGGGCAGCCCCGAGTGTGGGGACAGGGGAGGGCATCCCCGAGTGTGGGGACAGGACAGGGGAGGGCAGCCCCGAGTGTGGGGACAGGACAGGGGAGGGCAGCCCCGAGTGTGGGGACAGGACAGGGGAGGGCAGCCCTGCGTGTGGGGACAGGACAGGGGAGGGCAGCCCTGAGTGTGGG
>NW_005871905.1:51664-74874 GCF_000147115.1 Myotis lucifugus
CAAAAATGTGCATAATATAATCGACTAGCTCCTCACACTAGCACTGTGCCTCAAGGCTCCAGGGGCGAGGCTTTTACTGACAACGAGCCAGAGCACACGGAGAGCACTCGGCGCCCCCCGAGCCTCTGAGTTAACACGTGAGAACTCACACAACGCGCCCCACAGAGGCCAGCCTCCTGATGACACCACTGCCTGGGTGGCGAGGCCGTCGCTGGCGGCTGCAGGGGCAGGAGGAGCGGCCGCCTCGTGGGACCTGCTTCTGAGCAGTCAGGACCGGACACGATGCACCACGGCCCGTCCTTAGCGTGTTCTCCACGTGATGACTGCCACGTGGGAAACGTGGACTCAAGAGAACCGTGAACTGTCACACCGACTACCACCGCCTGTGAGGGACTTCGCAGCACCATGCTCCTCCCAGGCTCAGACCCAATGCAAAGCCATCCTTTAATTCATTTTTTTTTTGGTTTGTTTTGTTAATCCTCATAGAGGACTTTTTCCCATTGCTTTTCAGAGAGTTGGACGGAAGGAAGGGGTTTGGGGGTAGAGATAGAGAGAGAAAGAGAAACATTGATGTGAGGGAGACACATTGACTAGGTGCCTCCTGCACATGCTCCGACCAGGGGCGGGAGTGAACCTGTAACCCAGGAAGGTGCCCTTGGCCGGGAATCAAACCTGCGACCCTTTGGTGTGCGACTGACACTAACCACTGGACCACACCGGCCAGGGCTGAAGTCCATTCCTGGAGTCCAATGCCAAGCCCTTCAGACATCATCCTGGCCGGCTACTGAACCTTCCCAACCCCCTCCCCAGGAATTTCTCCAAGGCAGAGACCCACCCCCCCTGCCAGATGATCCCTTGGAAAGTGGGCGTCTGTCCTTGCAGGGGGACGGCTCAGAACGTAGGGGATGGGGGGGTCGCCTGGACGTGTGGGCAGCATCGCTTGCTTGCACTAACGGGTGAGCTTCTTTCAGTTCCTGGAATTCCTTCTCACCCACAGACCAAACGGGAACCATGTTTCAAAAGCCCGGGATGCTTGGCGCTCCTCCCCCCCCCCCCCCCCCGTCTCTCTCTGCACCCACTCCCCACGCAGCAGGTGCAGCCTCCTGGGGTGGAGGGGGGCCTCTCCCACCTGCACGTGAGACGCCGGCTGCCACCGTCCACACCGGGGTGGGGAGCCTGGTTTCTGCCGAGGGCCGTCCGGGCATCGATCACATCCGCTGTGGGCCACACACTTACACGTTTAGACCTGCGCCTGCTACACGTGGTCCAACAATTAACTCGCCCTAATGCCTCGGCAGGGCCAGACCGACTGACTCTGCGGACCTCCCACCCCCCTGCCTGCTCCCAGGCTCGGCCGGGGGGAGCTGGGCGAGCAGGCACTGCCTTTTCTGAGAGCCTCGCAGTCCTCACGGGCGGACGAGCGGGGGAGCAGTGTCTGCTTCGGTGAGCCGATCGGTGGGAGAGTGAGGTGGACTCCAGGCTACAAAGCCGAGGAGTAAGTCTCGCTGTGCGCCTGGGTAGGAGCTGCTGGTGGCTCCCGCGGCCGGGCCCAGGGTGCAGAGCGAGCAGGGCACCCGGCACCGCTGGGGGCTGGGACTATGTCTGCTTGTGTCGCGGGCACACGTTCCTCAGTCCGACAACCACTGCTGCCCTAACGGGGAACAGCCGTCCTTTGAGGGGACGAATATGAACAAGTCCAGCTGCTCAGAGGCATCCCGGTGACCAGACCCCATTTCCGGTTCAAACCAGTCTCAGGGAGGCACCCCCCAGCCAGCGCAGGGCAGTGATTAGACAAGCCACTTGCCAAGCTCCTGCCTCCCACAATTCCAGATCGTCCCACGTCCTGCGGCGTCAGGCAGGCGAGGCCGACTGAGAGGACCATGTCAGGACAGCAGAAACCCAGCGCATCTTTACGGGGAAACACGTGCACATTTCTCCCTGCTCCTCCGACCCTGCCTCCTTCCAGAAACCCTGGATGTGTTTCGTGTGCTAATCCAACCAGGAAACCCAGTCTCCACACAGGGGCCCCACCAGCCGGGCCCTGACCCCCACCGTGGCTCCTGTCTCAGCTGGCCTTCCACTGGGGCGGGGTCTCGGCTGGACAGGTGTGGCCCCCCCTCCTGAGACCAGGGCTGGGGCGGGGTCTCGGCTGGACAGAGCCCCAGCGCCACCTCCGGGCAACACTCCTCCCAGTGAGCGTGCGGAGGAGACTTAAGCTCTTTCGTGGGAATCTGTAAGCACGTTTTGGAGACTGGGCCTCGGTTCTCCCATGAACAGCAGCACATCGTCACCGGAGGCATCACATTCCTCTTCAGTCCCTGCACGGCTGCCCTCTCCCAGGCGAAGGACAGTGGAGAACAATACCCCCAAGGAATCACGCCAGCAATCCCATGTAGAAATGTGTTTTCTGTCGCTATAACGACGTTCGGGGGCCTCCCGGCCAGGCCTCCCTGGGCCGTGGTGCTCTCCCAGCCAGTGCTCGGGGACAGGCCAGCCCCTGTGGCCCCCACTCGTCCGCCGGCTACAGTCCCTGCCCTGCTCTGATGCCCCTGCTCTGGATTCCTGGTCCCGCGTGGCGCTGAAGCACAGCGTGGCGCCAGGACTCACCGCAGGACGTCTCCACCAGCTCAGCTCACACGCTGTCCCTGCCACCTCGCAGCCTCGCGGCCGCTGTGCACTTAGGGACACTGACAGCGCGCCCACATGTGCTATGGATACATTAGCCAGCCGCTCGCCACAGAGGCAGAACCATGGGCTAAACAGATGGCGCTCTGAGAGCTGACACGCTGTGTCACCGCCCTGAGCTCAGCTGGCCGCCCCGGCCACCAGGGCTGCCCCCGGGTCTGATCCCAGCCCCCACTCGGAAGTGGCCCGAGGGCTGATGTGCTCACAGACGAATGTGAGTGAGCAGCGAACGCCCGGATACGTGTCTGGGAATCCTGAGGGCTGACTGTGTGCATCCCTCCCCGCTTCCCGGGTCCTGGCTCCAGCTCTCCCTCATCGGACACAGTGCCATTGCGGCGTCAACACACAGTGCGGCAGGGCGAGGGGCAGCCGCTGGGGGCGTCTGTGACATGAAGCTTTCTGACACAGTCTCCTCAGGTCAGTCCACCGGAGGCTCCGTTCTCCAACACCATGCCCCTAAGTATCCCACTCACCACATCACAGACAGTGACAGCGCCAGCTGCACACGCCACAGGCCGCATGCTGGCCCCACACCAGCACATACGACAGGCCGCGTGCTGGCCCCCACGGACCAGCACGACAGGACACGTGCTGGGCCCACACCAGCACATACAACAGGACACGTGCTGGCCCCACACCAGCACATACAACAGGACACGTGCTGGCCCCACACCAGCACATACGACAGGACACGTGCTGGCCCACACCAGCACACACGACAGGACTCATGCTGACCCCACACCAGCACACACGACAGGACTCATGCTGACCCCACACCAGCACACACGACAGGACTCATGATGACCCCACACCAGCACATACGACAGGACTCATGGTGGGCCCACACCAGCACACAAGACAGGACTCATGATGACCCCCCCACCAGCACATACGACAGGACTCATGATGACCCCCCACCAGCACACAAAGGGCCGGCACCCTGGTGGGACCGTCTGCACCATCGTCAACTGTAAAAACGAAACACGACTCAAAACAACGGTAAGAATTGGCTTTTCAGGGAAAGACAGCTGACACTAACTGATAAAAGGGAGTTTACAGCCTTTTAACCTTTTTAGTAAGAAACGACTCAGCAAAAGCACCTTCTGTGGAACACACACCTGAGCAACGTCCACACACGCAGCGGACAACGCTCCGGCCCACGCGTAACCGCCACGCACGCCTCTCCCGTCGTCCGCCCTGTGTCCAGGTCTCTGCCGTGCCCGCAACTGGCCACGGAGTCCCGTCCACACACAGCGCCAGGGCCCAGCGCTGGGCACTTTGTGAGCAAGGGCTCCCCCCTCCACGCTCCTTCGCTGGAAATACACGTCCTAGAAGTTCCCTGTTGTCAACATCACATTCGCAGTGAAAACGAAGGATTGAAAAGCAAACTCTCTGTCTGCGGCTGTCCCCGCCCTTTCAAGCCAGTCTCTGCGCCCCTCACGGGAGGCTGTGTGGCTCCGAGGCCTGGACAGGAGCACACGTGACAGGAGCGTGCGGGAGCCTGGCCGCCAGGGCGCGCACGCAGCACGTGACCGGCCTCCCCTCTCCCCACCCATCCGTCCCACTCAGTCACTGCCCAGAGCATCGCTTGCTGGTCACAGATATGACGCTTCTCTCCAGGGACCAGTGTTCCCGCAGAGGGACGGAGGGGAGAGAAGGGAGCAGACGGACCAGCGTCTTGTCCCTCAGTGTGTCTGCAAGGCTGCTGCCCGGAGCCGCACCAACACGCAGCTGTCTCCTGTCCTGGCCTCCTGGGTCCACTCGTGACACGCAGGGCACCATTAACATTTGCTCAGTCCGGCCCTCAGGGCTAGAACTGGAAGTGTGAGGACACGCCACCTGTGCTAAGGCCTCCATCAAACTGGGCCTGGCTGGGAAGCTCATGGCGAAGCTTCCAGGGAAAAGTCCCCACACCAGGGCCCAGAACCAGCTTGCGGAGAGCTGCCTGTGCCTGCACCGTGACACCAACTGGAGGGCCTGGAGGGCCTGGAGGAGGGCCCCGCCCCGTGGGAGAGGACGCGGGTCTGGGTGCCACCCACCGGCTGGACCCGGGCAGATCAAAGCCTGGACACTAAGCAACACTTTAGGAGGAAACTGAAAAGCAGCTGAGCGACGTCAGACCCAAAGGCGGGGTCCTTCCCAGCTTGATCGGGAAGGCGGCACGTGGCAGAGCCCACGGCTCCTCAGAGCCACCGAGTCCAGGCTGCGCTGTCCTGGGGTCAGGAGGGGTCCATCCCCAGGCGCGAGCTGGTTGCGGCTCCTGCAGCCCCTGCGCTGGAGGAAGAGCTGCTGCTTTGTCTGCAGAGACCGGCCAGGGGAGCCGGCCACACAGCTGCAGAGTGGGTGCCGCTGAGGAACACACGGAGGAGGGAGCCAGGTCAGGGTAAGCGCGGGCAGTAAAGGGTCCCTGTTAGGAGTTTCAGAGGCTGCAGAGCTGTTTGTACAAAAACACATTTAGAAAGTGACCTGCTTCCTGTGCGGGCGTCTGTCTGCCGTGTCCTGGGCACCAGCCGAGGGCGTCCCCCCGCGCAGGGGGGGGTCTCCACGCCCAGGCTGTCACCAGAGTGGCCACAGTCACGTAGCTCTTAGGGCCCACACTTTCAAAGGATGTGACTGAAGCAGTCTGACACGGACACGCTGCACGTGTGGGGAGAGGGCGGAAGTGTGGACGACAGGGCGTCACCTGCAGCTGCATTTGTGGGAATCGGACGTGCATTCGGTTTACCAGACACAATAAGTCATGCTTCCGGTCGTTGCTGCGGTGGCGTCTCCAACACAGCAGCCGCCGCCGAGCTGTAAGCGGTCCCTGAGAGTGGAGCCTCGCGTCAGCACAGGCGGGAGCAGCGTGTCCCCCTCACTGGTCAGTGCAGCGAGGTCCCAGCTGCGGGCACGGGACTGCCAACCGGACTCGAGCACCAAGCCTGCGGCCTCACCGCATGGAGGACACTACCGGACGCCGAGCCGTTACTGCCGTGGTAAGTCAGGTTAAAGGGGCGTCACGGAACAGCTGGGACGGCAGGGGCCGCACTTGTGTCAGACTATTTCTGGAGTGTGGGGAAGCACGGGGCTTGGTTGGAAAGTCTGTGAGGAGGAGTCTCCGAAAGGCGGGGGCCTCTGGGGGGCCCTTGCCGAAGGCGGCAGCCCCTGCCTTGACTTTTCCAAACAAGTCCGAGCCCCCGGGTGTTTTGCTGGAGTCTCTATGTTTAGTCTTTAGACCCGACCTGTAGAAGCATGTACTTTCTCAAGGATACTTACCCTGCTAATATTTCTATAAATCTAGATACTCTATGGAGTTCTATAAATGATGTGGAATCTTGTCTTTTTTGCAAAACACAATATTCCACAATATTATAACACTAGAGGCCCAGTGCACGAAATGTGTGCATGAGCAGGGTCCCTAGGCCTGGCCAGTGATCGGGGCTGATCAAGGCCTTCCGGCTGCTGGCAGAGGCCTTCCTCAGGCTGCGGCCTTCCTTTGTTCCATGCTGCCCCCTGGTGATCAGCACACATCATAGCGAGCGATCTAACTCCCGGTCTCCCAGTCGAACTCCCAAGGGGACAATTTGCATAATATGCAAATCGAATGACCAGTGGAATGACCAGTGGAATGACCGGTCGCTATAATGCACACTGACCACCAGGGGGCAGACGCTCAATGCAGGAGCTGCCCCTAGCCCACAGGCCCTGACCAGCGGCAGTGGGGGGTGGGGCTGGCAAGGGGGTGGCACCAGGCCAGCCAAGGTGGGTGTGAGCGGGGCCCCCCCATCACCCTGCTGGTCGCCCCACAGATCAGCCCTGATCGCCGGCCAGGCCTAGAGACCCTACCTGTGCACAAATTTCATGCACTGGGACTCTAGTTAGTTATAAATGAAAGCATATTAGAATTTATTTAACATGCATATATAATAGAATATAATTATTATTCTCTTATTTGATAGAGCTTCCCATATACCTTAAGTATAAAATTGTCCTTCATAAGGAGAGAAAGCAAATCTTAAAATTAAAACCCTGGGAAGGTGGACAAATATATTATTTATTATTATTATTAAACAGTATTATGTAATCTACACATTTAAAGTAATCAAGTTCCTGATTAACATAACACAATAATTTTAATAATATATATAAAACCTTTGCTTCCTAGGCAAATACAGGAAAAACCCTTTTTTCCTTACTTTCAGAAATAGGCGCATTTTCCCAATGGAAATCATACTGACATTCATAAGAAGCTAAACAGACAGTGAATTCCTTAGCAGAGAAACAATTCCCTGGAGCCTGGGAACCCCAAGCGGCTCCAATGGCTTCCTGCACAGTCACTCTCCTTTTCTTACTCTAAGTTTTCAAGGGTCCGTCGAGTTCCATTGCATTCCTGGCTCCTCACAGGGGGCACCACTATGCCGGGACTGACCGGCAGACCCTGAGCGAAGATGAATGGATGACTCTGACACACGTTTCTGTGAGAGAGAGGCTAAGGGGCTGCTTGGCTATCGCCACCAAGTAGCCCCGTTCACCTGCCTCCTTTGGCTTTTATTGTAACAACAGCTTAAACTCAGATTAACCTCTAGACCAGCGGTTCTCAACCTGTGGCTCGAGACCCCTTTGGCGGTCGAACGACCCTTTCACAGGGGTCGCCTAAGACCATCCTGCATATCAGATATTTACATTACGATTCATAACAGTAGCAACATTACAGTTATGAAGTAGCAACGAAAATAATTTTATGGTTGGGGTTCACCACAACATGAGGAACTTTATTTAAAGGGCCAGAAGGTTGAGAACCACTGGTCTAGACACAATCCACAGGGTAAGCGTCCTTGAGAAAGCACATGCTTCTACAGGTCGGGTCTAAAGACTAAACGTAGAGACTCCAGCAAAACACCGGGGGCTCGGACTTGTTTGGAAAAGTCAAGGCAGGGGCTGCCGCCTTCGGCAAGGGCCCCCCAGAGGCCCCGGACCTTTCAGAGACTCCTCCTCACAGACTCTCCAACCAAGCCCTGTGCTTCCCCACATGGAGAAAGTCTTTGTTTTTTAAAGACGGACAGAGAGCACAAGCAGAAAGCAGAGAGCGATGTGGGCGGAGTCCTGCAGACCCAGCGTGTACCGGAGGCAACTGACGGATGTTTCTTTTGCTCCCTTCCTCTCTCTTCTAAAACCAATAAAAAAAACGTATCATTGGTTGAGGATTAAGAAACATCTTTCTAAAGGAAAAGGAACTTATTCTGCAAAGGCGGGTGGGCTGTGGCCGGGCTGGGCTCTGAGGCAGGTGGTGCTCTTCAGAGTGTGTGCTGAGCCCCTGGCTCAGGCTCGAGGACAGAAAGCGACGCACCCTGCTCTGCCTTCTCCTTCCTGCCCTCAGGTCGGTCTGAGTGTGAGAGTGAGAACCCCACGGTGGAGGGGTGCCTGCAGCGGGGACCCAGGGGGACAGGGCTCCGCCCCTTCGTCCTGACCACTGGCCCGGCCCACAGGCTGCTCAAGATTCGGAGCCTCTCCCGGCTGCAGCTGGCAGCTCCCATGGTCTCACCCTGACAGCCACCGAACGTCCGACATCGTCCGACTGCCGTCCTGACCTCTCCACGTGGAAGTCTGACTGGCATTTTGCAATCCATGTGCGAAAGGGGAACCCTCGCCTTGCGTCACGACACCAGCCCACACGCCTGTCTCCCGCCAGCTCCATCCTTGCGGCTCCTTGGACTTCTCCTGGCCCTTGACAGCAGGACCGTACACTGGCTCCGCCTGCAAACACCCAACCAGACCACGGCCGCCCAGCAGGCCTCCGACACAGCGGCCAGAGGGACTCTCTCAAAGCACAGGACCCCTGGGCTCCCCCCCAGACGGCCCGCAGCCCCTAGCCTGTCCGTCCACGCGGCCACCACCACCACATGCCACAGACTCGGGCTCACACAGCCGTGCCCCTCAGGCTGGGGCCCGCTCCTGGGAAGACTCTCTTCCAGGCTCGAGATGGCCACCCTCTCACCCCACCCTCGGAGGGAGAGGGCCTCAGGTCTCCTCCTCGTATGAGGGCTCAGGCCCCCCGTGGGCCTCACCCTTGGGAGTGGGCTTCAGCGTGAACGCAGCACCGGCTCCCCAGGCGGGAAGCAAGGCCCTCCCACCATCAGCCCCACCCGCTCTGGGGCCTCACCCACAGCTCCAGGCCTGCAGGGCACACCCGCCACCCCTCGGCCTGTGCCCTCACTTCCTGCGGGACCCCGGAGTGCAGGCAGGACCAGGCCAGGGGAGGGCGTCCGCTGCTGTGTCTGGAGGGCCCGGCCTGGCAGGGCCTCACAAGCCTTCGCTAACAGGAAGGAATGAGTGTGCTGCAGCGGAGGCCGCGGGAAGTGCAGCTCGGCCATGAAACAGTCCTATATCCAAACTGAAGCAGATCCTCAGTATTGTGCCTTGTTTCTCAAAATAACATAACAAGACCCGTCCAGGGGAAAGAAGCCGAGTGAGAGTGAGCTATAAAAGGGAGGTATTTAGAGTCGCGGGCAAGTCATCACCCCGCGCCCTTATCTTCCTCCCGGTTTCGCTCAGTTTGGTTTCAGAACCTCCCGGGAGCTCAGTGCGTCTTTTGTTTTGGTCTGGGTGCCACAGGAAGCCTCCGGAGGCTTAGGGACAGGGTGCCCGCCAGGGAGGTGGGCCAGGCAGGGCTCCCAGCGGACGCCTGCCACCCGGGGCCGTGGAGGCCGTGGCCCAGTGCATGAGCAGGCGTGACTGCCATGCCACCTTCTGTGCTCCATGCCATGACCACTGGGCGCGGGTCTTGAAGATAAACTGCGAGGGCGGCCCCCAGGGCCGAGGAGCTCGGCGTAGGGGAGTCTGGGACATAAATGGGTCACGTGGCACCCTGTGCAGAGAGTGAGCAGCAGCCCCACAGGCAAGCCCCGTGCCCCACATGCGGACCCCAGAGCACACCCAGGTGCCACGGAAGGCAAGGCTGTCGTCAGGGGAGGGTGAGAGAAGGACCACTCCCCACCCAGGAGTGTAAGGGAAGGCATCAGGCGAAGACAGAAGCCAGGACACTACGCTGGGAGGAAGGGGTGGGTGTGGCAGGGAGCAGAGCACCATCAGCAGGGAGAGGAGGCTGTGCTTCAGGACACAGAATTTAGCCTGCAGCTCGCCAGGCAGGGCTGCAGAGGCTGACAGCTGCATGGCGACTCTAAAGGCCGCATCTCAGAAGCAGAGCGAGGAAGCGAGGGAAGGGAGGCGAGGGAGCCTGGCTTGATACCAGGGCAGAGCAGGGGACTTAAAATCCATTTGGGCCACTGAAGGGAGGAACTGCTGGTGACTAAGGTGTCGGGAACCGAGGACAGGGGACACCAGGTTCTGGCTCAGCTGGCTGTGAGGCGAGGCGGGAGCCTAGCAGAGGGGCAGGTTGGGGTGGGGCTGATGGAACCGGGTGAGAGCCAGGTCCCCTTATCAGAGCGTCACTGCTGCGCACAGCGGCTGCTCCAGCAAGTGTGGTGAATGCAGGGAAGGTGAGTGCAGAGCAACAGGTGGGGATGCGCTTCCCCGAGATGCCGGCAGATTAGAGGGCAGGGCCCGGGAGGGCGTCTCTGATGAAGGAGGAACCCAGGTGCCAGTCACAGCGCCGGCAGGTGACTCACACTCTCACTGCAGAGTCGGGCGAGGCTGAGTGGAGGTTCCCGGGACCGAGTCAGCAGGAGGGATGGGTCCTGGACCGGCCAGTGCCACTGGGAACCCGAGGGCGGAGTGGGGACTGGGAACCCTGCCCCTTCTTGGAGCTCCGTGCCCTGCTTGCGGGCTCACCTAAAAGGCTCACGGCCCTGACAATGTGGAGAGGACCGCCCGCTGTGCTGAACCGACTTGTTCCATGATTTGGGGGCAGCACTGTCCCCCCAAACGTGGCCCCTGAGACAGGCGGCTCTGCCCCGTATCTGCAGAGCACCTGCAGGCGGCACGAGCCTCTCCCTGACCCACTCCGGCACGGCCCGGTGCTGGCTGGGAGCGGACGTCCTCACTCCCACACGAGTGGGCGGGGGCGCTGGTCACATCAGAGCCGCACTCAGACCAGGGCTGGGATCATGTGGTCTGGCCCCGCCAAGGCCACCGCAGGTGGGACTGACATCCGGGGGCTTCCTTCCTGCGACACACATTACATTAGGTGAGTTCTACTGAGCGGACGATGTGGTAATGTGATAAACACCCATGGCCCTGGCAGGACAAGGGCTCCCCGGCCCCGGGGGCAGGTGCCAGCCAGCCCGGCTCCCAGCAGGAAGTGGGGACAGGGCCCGCAGACAGACCTGGACTTTGGAATCAAACAAAGGCTCTGACTCCGGCCCCACCCTCGGTAAACTGTCCCCGCCCAAGCCGCTTCCTGCCTGCAGGGCACAGGGCGGCACAGGGCGGCTCAGTGCTTATCACGCCGACTCCGAAACAGGACGACCGTGCCCAGAGTTCCTGGGACGGAGAGCAGATACCAGGCAGGGTGTGGACACCTGGGCCAGCGGGTTATCACACCTGAGGCTCCACCTGTCCTGGGTGCGTTCCTGCTCCGGACGAAGGGGACAGGAGGCAGGTGACGGCCAAGCGGAACAGAAGGCTTCGCCCAGGTTGGTAACAGCACCCAAGCACAAGGCCTCTGTGCCCGTGTCCGTGGAAACCTTATCAGAATCGCCTGGGGTGTGTGACTTAATCAATTAATAAACGTCAAAGCAAGAAAACCAACAACGAGCAGTGGTGGCACGTGGGCTGTGCACGGGGTCAGGGAACGCGCACACGAGTGTGTCGGCCGCCCGGGCTCCAGGACCCCCACGGGACAAGCCCCTGGAGCCCGGGCTCCCCGCAGCCACCAGGCGGCACCGCCCTGGTTCTGGAAGGGGAGGGATGGTGGAGATGCCAGAACGACAGGAACCTCAAGGCATGTGGCCACTCCCTGACTCCCACATTCTTCCCGCCTGCAAATGCTCCCAGGAGGGGACAGCGGGACAGCCAGGCTGACACCAGTGTCCAGGTGTCAGCCCAGGTCAGGTGTCCCTGACCTGACCTCGAGGACGCCCAGGTCAGGTGTCCCTCATCTGTGCACGCTCACCACGCCGCCTCGAGGCCACGCCGCCTCGAGGCCACGCCGCTGCGAGCACCAGAGACTGTCCCCTCCTCCTGCAGAGGCCCACATGGCCGCCCTCCTGAGCCCATGAACACGGCCCACACAGCTGCTCTCCTGAGCCCGTGAACACGGCCCACACAGCTGCCAGGCCTCTCTCCTGAGCCCGTGAACATGGCCCACACAGCTGCCCTCCTGAGCCCGTGAACATGGCCCACACAGCTGCCCTCCTGAGCCCGTGAACACGGCCACACAGCTGCACACAGCTGCACTCCTGAGCCCGTGAACACGGCCCACACAGCTGCCCTCCTGAGCCCGTGAACACGGCCCACACAGCTGCCCTCCTGAGCCCGTGAACACGGCCCACACAGCTGCCAGGCCCCTCCTGAGCCCATGAACACGGCCCACACAGCTGCACTCCTGAGCCCGTGAACACGGCCCACACAGCTGCCCTCCTGAGCCCGTGAACACGGCCCACACAGCTGCCAGGCCCCTCCTGAGCCTGTGAACACGGCCCACACAGCTGCCCTCCTGAGCCCATGAACATGGCCCACACAGCCGGCGGGCCCCCGCACATGGAGCAACTACACCAGGGCAGCAGGAGGACTGGTGGCTGACATGGGCTGGAAGATGAGTTTAATAATAAAATATTACGTATTGGAACCGATACTTTCCGTTGCCTGTTTCTTCAGTTCCTCATTCAGAGGCTACGAAGGCCTTCAGTTGAGAGGGGACCAGGTGGCTCAGGAATAGCCGTCTGAGTATCGTGTGACTCACACGGTGTGAACTATTTCCCCACCTTCTCACGTGCTTTGTAGAAAGAATGCTCTTTTTAAGATTAAAACATTGTCAGGAGCCTCTAACATGGGCACAAAGACACTAAGGCGGCGAACCTGCACTGGGCAATGTACAGCCATGACAGCGGCGTGGGGCCAGGGCGCACCTGCCAGGTCAGGAGTCCTGCACGCAGGGCTGACGTGCCCCCAAGGCCGGGGCTGCAGGACAGTCACAGAGAAGGGGACAGAGTCAGGCACGCACAGGTCTGCACCGCGTTCTCTAACTTCACACGCAGAGTTACCTGCGCCACAGAACTCAGGGAAAGAAAGGAAGAGCCAAGTCCAACAGTGAGCCACGAGGCTGCGGGGCACTTCCTCTTGCGTCCAGCCCTTGAGGGGAGGCCGGCAGGCCATAGGGGAGGGGCCCGGTCACAGAGCCGCCTGGCTCAGGAGCACAGACTCCAGCAGAACACGGCGGGCCCAGGAAGAGCAGGAACAGGAGCCCTGCACAACCCCGGGCAGCAGGGTCAGGGCGGGGCAGGGCCGCGCGTGGGGAGGCAGGTCGGGGTTGGCGCTGTACCTCCCCAGGGACCCTGACGGCCGTGGGAGTGACACTCAGCGCGGCTGCAGCTCCGGGCGAACCAGCCTGCCCCTCATGCCCACCCGCTGGCCCTGCCTCCCCAGGGACATTCCTCTGGTACCTGCAGGGCTGTGAGCAGAGGCTGTGGACCCTCAGCGGCTCGCCCACAGGGCTCAGGACTGGGCAGGGGCAGGGCCCACAGGGCTCAGGACTGGGCAGGTCAGGACCCACAGGGCTCAGGACTGGGCAGGGGCAGGGCCCACAGGGCTCAGGACTGGGCAGGTCAGGACCCACAGGGCTCAGGACTGGGCAGGGGCAGGACCCACAGGGCTCAGGACTGGGCAGGTCAGGGCCCACAGGGCTCAGGACTGGGCAGGGGCAGGGCCCACAGGGCTCAGGACTGGGCAGGGGCAGGGTTGAGCAGGGTCAGGGCCCACAGGGGCAGGACCAGGGGCCGACAGGGGCCGACATTCGGGAGGGTGTTTCCTCGGGAGGGACTAGACACCCACAGTCACCCGCCTCGCCGCCCCTCACGGTCAGACAGCTCTCACCCGAGGCCACGCTCCTTCAGCTTCCTGAGCCCGCAGACCCGGTCTCAGGTGTTTGGGGAGGACGGGCAAAGATGAGGCTCGGGAAACAGGCCCCACATAGCAGAACATGCAGAAGAGACCACAGCCGCAGGCCCTGGCTCAGAGCGCAGCACATGCTGGCCCAGGAGTGTGGAGGTGAGGCATAGGCAGGGGTGGTTATGTTAGAGCAGCAGGTGGTACATCGATTTCAGAGAGGAAGGGAGAGGGGGAGAGAGAGAAACATCAGTGATGAGAGAGAACCATGGACCGGCTGCCTCCTGCACACCCCTGACTTGGGATCGAGTCCGCAATCTGGGCATGCGCCCCAACCAGGAATCAAACCGTGACCTCCAGATTCCTAGGTCAATGCTCAACCACGGAGTCACACCGGCCGGGTGAATGTAACTTTTAAACAAAAATTATAAAGACTACATCACTGGCACTATCCTATATAAAAGTGTAATATGCAAATTGACAGACCAGCGGAATAACTGGTTGCTATGACGCGCACTGACTACCAGGGGGCAGATGTTCGGCACAGGAGCTGCCCCCTGGTGGTCAGTGCGTTCCCACAGGGGGAGTGCCGCTCAGCCACAAGCCAGGCTCACGGCTGGCAAGTGAAGGAGCGGGAGCCTCTCCTGCCTCCGCTGCAGGCAGGCAGTAAGGAGTGAGGGGTCCTGGACTGTGAGAGGGCGCAGGCCGCTGAGGGACACCCTCCCCTCCCCAGTGCACGAATCTCGTGAACCGAGCCTCTAGTATTAAAGAATAAAAGAAGAGAAAGCTGGAGCAGACTGTGAGAATTCTTGAAAACAGGTATTTGCTGGGAAAACCCTGCTGTTTCCAGGTCTGCTGCAAGAGCACAACCAGCTGTGCAGCAAGCAGGGTGTTCTGAGCACTGAGCCTTCCCAGCAAGCAGGCACGATAAGGAGGTGAGGAGGTGAGATGTAATCGACGGCAGGTGAGCGTCTACCACTGCGCAGCGTTGTTACCGTATCTGCCGAGGGCCTCGAGGAGCCGCGGCAGGGAGCCTGCCTGCTCCCTCATGTGATTACAGACTGTGGGCGTCGCATGACCGCGGCGGGAGGTCACAGAGGACACGCCGTGCCAGGGACGCTGCCGGGTTTTTCACAACCGCCACTCACAGGGAAGTACCGTGCAAGGTCATTCCCACGGCTCCTCAGGTTGACATTTTAGGAAATGAAAGTGACATAAACCGCAGATGGCGTGAGCTGTCACTCACAGGCACGGACCGAGTGTGCAGAGAGCGGGGCTCTGGCTCCAGCCCGGCCGGCAGCTCCCGCAGCCTCGTCCCTCCACTGTCCGACCAGGGGCATCTACAGGGCACCTTCGGCGGCACGCGCTCCTTGGGGGGGTGGGGGGGGGGGCGGACGAGGCCGCGGCACCTCTGACGCTCGCTCCAGAACTAAGTCTTGGGTTTTGTGTGAGAACTGGAAGTCTTTAACTCGATGTCTATCCTGAGGAGGGGAGACTCCAAGGTCTCTGGGACGGGATGCGGAACAGCCACGCCTGCACCTCGCTGCTGCCACGCGGGGCCCTGGCCCCTGCGCACCAGAGGGTCTCGGGGGACTGTGGAGAAGTCATCTGGATTCAAAAATGTTAGTTTCCTCAATTATTAAAGCAAAAAAATTCAGTAAGTTTGTATAGATGACCTCTGGGGACCTGTTACTGTACTATTACTCACATTTACATATTATGCACCACACACATTACGTCACAGACAGCACGTGTGGTACAGAGAGCTCCTGCCACAGGCTTCCCGCGTGGCATCTGTCCTCAGGACCACGAAAGCACTGACTGACTCACCCAGCTGTCTGTTGACACCACACGTCTTCTCGGAGAGTGAGCTAATCCCCGGGTAATCCTCAGGGAGTAAGTGGTAAATGTGTGTCTTCGGAAAACAGCGCAAGCAGGAGCTCCTGGGGCAGGTGGGAGGCCTTGAGCTCAGGCAGCGTGGTCAGCGGGGAGCACGGTCAGCGGGGAGCGCGGTCAGTGGGGAGCTCGGTCAGTGGGGAGCGCGGTCCGCTGAGACAGGCGCTCCTTTCCCCTCATTTCCATCCGCCCGATGAGGCGCACGGCACGTGCCTGTCTGCGGTAGTGGGGGGCCAGCTGGAAGGAAGGAGACTGTCAGACGATGTGGCCCACAGGTCACCGCACTGCACGGGCCGCAGCACTGGCCAGACAGGGTGAAAAGGGCCTCAGGCCTAACAGTGGGCTGCGGTCCAGGGCTGGGGTGGACGCTGAGATGTAAATGCTTCTTCAACCTTTCGAGACGAGGTGCTGCCTTTCTAAAGGCTACAGTGTCAATCAAGGCCTCTAGAGAATGGATCGCCCACAGCAAACCCCTCCTTCCTCCAGCCGCATGTCGCCTGCATCCGCCCTCGCACGTCAGGCCCGCGTGTCCGCTCCGCACAGGACCCGCTGGTCCCCTCTCCCTCCCGGGCCCACGCCTTCACACCAGGCGGGGAGACGGCCGTTCTGCCTGCCTTCCTGGCTTCTCCGGACGTCGGAGCTATTTGGCTTCACCACAGGTTTCAATACATTTCTCAACAGCGATGCTTCCAAAGATCAAGCACAAAACCAATGGAAACGCGAGTAGAGTGAACACTGTGGCTACTGCCTCAAACACGTCACCATCACCTTCGAGGTATTTTCCCCAGGTCGGGCGTAAGTTGACGTAGCTCAATTTGGTTTAACAAATATTAAGAGAAAACCAGTTATTTTGTGAAAAGAAAAGATACATAATGATAAAAGGGAAGCGAACCAGAGGAGCAGGCGTGAGGTCCAGTTCCCTCCAACTGTTGGCCCCTTTGTGCTGAGGCTGAGCCACCGTCAGCTCCCCAGCGGGACGCAGGCCCTGCTCGCTGCAGCCTGGGCGAGGGGCTGCCGCCCGCTCCCATCTGCGGGTCCTCAGGGAGCCGGTGCCCTTCCATGCGGGAGGACCACAGAGAGCCCGGCCGCAGCGCTGACATCTCCCGAGCAGAGGGGGGCCTGGGGTGCGCACGCTGGGTCGCGAGGACACAGCACTTCCATGGGCAGCGTCAGAGGGGTGCACCCTCTTGCTGAGCTAACACCTGCCCTGGCTTCCCACCCGCTGAGCATCCCAAAGGAGGGAAGCCCAGCCCTCGGCTGTAACCTCTCCTGGCTTCTTCCTGACTGACCCTCCTGTCACCTGGAGGTCACTGAGACGTGACTCCTCAGACACATCCCTCAGCCCTGCACGCAGGCTCCCTGAGCCCTTCCCCGGGCTGTGTCCGGGGGCCCTGTCCCCACCCTGCAAGGAGTCCGAGGGAAGAATCCTGCTGGGTCGTGCCCTCTCGGACCTGTGACCTCACCCACCCGTGGGGTCTCAGTCCTCGGCCTGCCTCTAACAAAATCGTTCCGCCACTGTAGTCAGACCCACACCCACCCCCATATATCCTCGTGGTCATTCCACCACTCACACCATGCTGCTCCCTGCTCCCGGTCCCCAGGGCCCCCAGTCCCCAGGGCTCCCCGTTCTAGGGAGACTCCCAGCCCCAGGGGTTCCCAGTCCCAGGGGGGCTCCCAGTCCTGGGGGCTCTGTTGCACTGAGCCTGAGCTAGCCCCCCCGCGCCCCCTGCGCCCAGGACACTGAATGACACCCGGCTTTAGCTCAGGCACGACTGCCTCTTTGACAGCAGCCACACCGTCTGCCGGCACCAAACTGCCCACCTGGTCCTCTCATGGAAGAGATCCCTGCCATGCCGCAGGCGGGACGGGGAGGGGGCGGGAAAGCAGGGACGCTGTCTCCCTTGACCGCTGCTTCATCACCACAGTGACACGTTTATTTTGTTGAGTTCAAGACAAAAATTACACTTCCCTGGTTCACTAAAGGGCTATGAAAATGCTCACAAGAGATCTGGAAGCTAACAGACACGTCAGATGCGTTATAAAGCAGAAATGAATACGAGAATTAAGGCTGTTCCCTCTGGTTTCTTCATGCATGATGGCTTCCGCACTTGCCACTAAGTGTGTGCATTACTGTGAACTTCAGACAAACATCAACGCAGTCCTGGTGAGACAGCTCAGCGACGCCCCCCTCACGAGCCCCCTTTAAATGTGTTTCTCTGCGAGAAACTGTCTCCTGGCCGCAGGTTCTAGATTATGGACCCTGTGCCAAGAGAAAGGCACACAAAACTAAAATGTGCCAAGTTCCCAGGGGAAACACTGTCCAAGCAGCATCACCTCCCCAGACGTGCTAAAGCCTGGCAGAAAGCTGAGCACGTGATCCAGTGGAGGAAGGCGAGGAAGGGGAAGACGAGGACCAGAGGCCCCTGCCTCTTGGCCATCGCATCGTCTGTTCCAGGGAGAAGAGCCAGGCTGTTCCCTGTGTGACTCTCAGGGACGCAGCACCTGCGCATAGGCCCAGCCAGGACCCCGCTTGCTGGTCGATGCTTCAGGGTGACCTTGCAGAGCCTGCTCGTTCACGTCAGAACCCAAGAAACACCCACGAAGCGGGGTCATGAACCTCCCGGCAGAACAGACACCGCGAGGGCCTCTCCGTCACAGGAGAGGAACCCCAGGCCCCTCCGTGGTGACGGCGAGTCCGGCTGCCCAGCCTCTGGCTGCCACGGCAGAAGGCTCTGCGGACAGTGACCCTGCAGAGCTGGGCTGGAACATTCCCCGAGGAGACCCCACGCCACAGAGGCTAGCAGCGGAGCTGTTCTTCCTTTTCTCCCTCTGTTCCTTATGTTCACCCATGTTTTATTCGGAACATCACTGAGCTGCTGTAAGACTCCTGAGAGGGGCTACCCTACACTAGTTTCACTCGCCTCGGAACAGGGTCAGGGACGGTAAGGAGACTTCCCACAGGGCTGGGGGGCAAGGAGGTGCTGAGTGCCCGGCGCAAACCGCCTCCGCCTGCACCCGCTGCCGCGCAGAACCCATGGAGACACACAAAGGCCTTTTCAACTAATACCGTACGTTAGTTTTTAAATGTTAACATATATAGAACTGCTTTTTTTGGAGAAACTTAAAAAGCTTTAAAGAATCAAATGTAACCAAGACTAAAAGTTAGGAGCCTATTTGATAATAGTTGCAAATACTAGATTATTAAAAAAAACCCCACTTTATTGTGGTAAGCATACCCACCATAACACTTTATACTAGAACTTAAAGGCACTGAGCTCATTCCTTACCGATGTTGGGGTGCTTGAGAAGACGGCAGATTCTGGCTTCCCTTTCCAGTTTCTGATGATCTGTAAGAAAACCGCAAAAGTAAATCACAACTTGAGCAAAAAAGATTAAAGGACAAACAGTGTGCCCAAACAACAGAAAGCCTGCACATTTACTTATCCTTTGATGTCTTTTAAAACACAGATTATTTGGCCTGGCCAGTGTGGCTCAGTGGTTGAGCATCCGCCTAAGAACCAGTAGGTCAGGGTTCGATTCCTGGTCAGGGCACATGCCTGGGTTGTGGGCTTGATCCCTAGTAGGGGGCGTGCAGGAGGCAGCCCATCAATGATTCATTCTCTCTCATTGATGTTTCTAGCTCTATCCCTCTCCCTCCCCCCTCTCTCTAAAATCAATAAAAAGAAATATTTTTTTTAAAACTGATCACTTGGATGTGGAGCTGCGTGACAACAGTGGTTTTTAACACCTTTCGTACTGCTCACGAGTTTTCTCATGTTTCGCGCGCCATCTGTTAAGGACCGCTCACGAGTTTTCTCGTTTTTCACGCGCCATCTGTTATGGACCTTAGATGTCAACACACTGTCTTGTCCACATCAAATGAAGCGATCTTATTGGTGGAAACCATGCAGGTCAATCTACGAAAAACTATATAATTGCACGAACCCATAAAGCATTGCAGTTACATTGTATTTTGGTCATTCGAATAGTCTTCGTCTTCAAGTTCCTGGCGCTTTTAGAAAATGTTTTACGCAGTACCATACATTAAAAAAGTACTAGGAACTTTGTTTAATTGTTTTTGTAAATAAAAATGTTATAATTATTGAAAAACGACACCTGAAGTGCATTATGATCTGTAGTTATGATGATTTAAATAACGTGCAGTTTGCCCAAAAACGTGCGGTCCCTGGCGTATGTCTTAGAGATTTCTATGTGGTACGCAATGTGTTAACGGTCTAACTGCCTTCCCTTTTCATTGGCTTCAAGCTGGACAACAGGGGATGGCATAGTCAGCGGTGCCCTCCTCTCTAAGTGTGTGTTGCTGCACCAACTTCAATCAGCAGCGGCACCCCCGGAAGCGAGGGCACATCTGGAACCCAGATGCCCGGAGCGGGCGGGGAGGGCCCCTGCCGCCTGTCCCGTCCGGTGCCCGTTTCTGCACACAGCTGTCCTCCCCGCCCCCCAGGGCCGGGCTCTCCCTCAGCCCCCGCTGCCTGCTCTTCGCGCTTCCCTGACCCAGCCCTTCTGTGAAGGGGCAGGGACACTGCAAACCTGCACTTTACGAACCACCTGATGCCCGTGTTTGGTGTCTCTGTCGCGGTTCATGTGCACATAATTATAACAAAATCACCAGCCAAAACACAAAGCCAACGGCAGAGAAGCAGGAGCACAGCGGACACCCACGTGCCACGGTGCCCGCGGAGGCCAGTACGTGAGCTTTACAGACAAGGGCACCTGACTCCCCTCACGGCCGAGACGGACCGTACCCACCCCTCGGGTACCGAGGGGCCCCCAGCACAGAGAGGCTGTCTCCCGGGCTCACAGAACCAGCAGGGGGCGCCCACCAGGCAGCTCTGCGCTAATGGCATAACCCGCCCAAGAGAACGTGGGACACCACCCACCCCGGAGAGCCTCGCCCGGGCCTCAGCACCGAGAAGCATCGGGAACCCACAGAGCCTGGTTAGGTGCTTAGATCTGTTAACATCACTCTCTTACAACACAACCGAGCAAACTGTAAATATATATTTAATTCATTTAAAAACAATAATGACCCATTGCATATTAATATAAGTGCCTGCATTTAAACTTTAAACTTTTACTTGGAAATAATTAAATCACAAGAAATCTGGAGAAGAATAGTATAGAACCACCTGTGTGCAATTTATCCAGATGCAGCTCTTAACACTTCACCCGTTTTTAACCATTGACCTCTTTCCGCCACGTACATCTGTGTGCACACACACATTTACCTAATTGACACCCACGTGCACCTATACAAACACATAAATGCATGTTTATGCCTAAAGTACCTTCCTCTGATCCGCCTGCAGTAAGTAATTCAGGGAACGGCTTTAAACATCTGTACTGCTGTGAGCTGCCCACAGAGAAGGAAGTGTTCAAGGCACCAGCGTGGCGCGGGCGGTCGGCAGTGCGCCCCCACCTCCAAATCACCAAAGGCCAAGGCTGACACGCTCGGCCACACCACGCTCTCACACTACCCGCCTTCTTCCCCCATCTCCTCCTTCTGAGGACAAGCTCCTTCTAGAATATTCTTACTTAGAAATAGACAACTAAACCCAAAACTCAGGTTCTGAAAGTGCGCCAACAGCACTGTCACACCGTGAAGGGTCACCCTCGAACCACGAGAAAGTGTCCTCCCAGGAACTATGATTCTGCTATGGACGGAGATGTGCAGACACATGCAACACCATGAGGAACAGGACAGCCATCACACAGATGCACATACACAGCGACCATCCGACTCGTGGACAACTGTGTTAAGATGAAGAAGAACAGGGGCGAAGACCTTGATGGTAAACGTGTGCAGTCTCAGCCGTGGGCCGGGCGTTGCCCAGCTGGGCATGTTACAGCGCCGGCTCGCCAACGCATCCAACGCATCGCCTGTGCGCCAGCTCCCTGCCGTCAGAGACGAGCTCCGCACTCAGCGCCTGGAAGTGTGTGTGGTGAGGCCTGGGCACGGTTGAGGGCGTCCTGGGGGGTCTCGGGCTGCAGGAGGGCATCCCCAGGACTCAGGGCGGTGTCTCCCGTCTTCACTGGAAGGATGTCTCCAGGCCCAGAGCCGCGGGCATCCTCGGTCCTCGGTCCTCGGAGACGCTGAGCGGAGGTCTTCGTCCCCCGGGCGCTGGGGGCTGCGGGTCCCCAGATACTCCCTCCTGCTCACCGGGGAGTCTGCCTTCCACCCTGCGCAGCACCCATGACACCACTGCAGCCAGTCAGTAGCTGGAAGTCACCAGGCGGCCCGCATGGGGGCAAGACGACACCAGGACAGGAACCCCAGGAGCCAGAGCCGTGGGGCCACCTCCAAGGCTCCCAAAGCTGCGTCTCCAGGAGCCTTCCCACGACAGGAGCGCTGACCTGCGCCCTCCCCCACGGCCCCCCCAGGGCCCGACAGCCCCCCAGGTGACAGCCTTGGGCAGTGGTGCAGTGCTCCCGCCCCACAGGGGCTCCAGCTCTGCTTGGGGTGGAGCCGTGGCTGCCTGCCACCCCGGGCATTTCTGAGCTGCCCTGAGGAGGAGCTGCGTGAGTGTCTCCCTTAGAACGGCTCCCTGTTCGGTCCAGCCCGCTCTCCCTCCAGCCTGGGAGGAGCAGGAGACCACACTGAAGCCACCTGGGAAGGTCCTGGCCTCCCCACGCGCCATGCCCGGCCGCGCGCAGACCGCTTCACCCTCAGCTCACTTACTATGGGACGGCTCGCTGGCTCTTGCTCTGGCGCGAGCCCATCTCAGGCTGTGGCGGCCCAGGAGGAGGCCTGCAGGGAACAGTGTCTGGGGAACAGCGTCCCCAGCACGCAGAACTCGGACCTTAACAAGGTTCCTGGGAACTCTGAGAAATATGCTTACTCCCAGCTTTAAGATACCTCCCTTTTTTTTTAACTTAAAAAGATTTTATTTCAAAGGAGAAAAACAGGAACTCAGCCCTAATGAGCTAAATCCCTCACTTCTGTTCCCAATCCAAGTTCAGTCTGTAGCTGTGGGGCTTATGTCCCTCAGAGCAAGGGCGTTCCAAGCTCCAGGCGGGACGACCACCCCTGCTGGGTGGGGTCGCGCTTGCAGGGCAGGGAAGCCCAGCAGACGCCCCTCGACGCCTGGTCCCAGGGGCCAGGGGGAGCGGTGCAGTGCCTCTCCGAGTGGCTCAGGGGAACCTTCGCCGCAGCCACCCCCACGGCCTTGACCGGGGAGGCCTGGAGGCCGGAGGGGTCCCCACGGAGCAGCCCTGTCAGCACAGCCAGTGCCAGGAAGGTTTGGGCAGAGGGCCTGCCTCCTGCGTGACTGGTCAGTCAGTGCCCCGACACACACGGCACAAGCACAGCCTCAGGAAGACCCGACGGCCCCCACGGGCAGATCCTAGCCTGGGAGCCACGCAGCAGCTGGGAGGAGGCCAAGTCCCTGGCCCCCGGCCTGGCCCCCGCCCCAGGGCCCGCCCCGCGCTGGGCTCAGATCAGCCCTCAGATCCCCGGTTTCGAGGGCGGCTCACTCGCTCCTCCGGCTGCAGGACAACCAGCCCAACTCGATCCTCAACGTGTTCATATTCGCTCAGTTTCTGAGAAACTCAAGTCCCAGTGAGAGACCTCCCTGCCCAGGACCGGCCCGGCTGCTTCCCCCTCAGCAGAGGAGACAGGAGCACCTGAG
>NW_005871905.1:77807-96351 GCF_000147115.1 Myotis lucifugus
ACTGATGATTCTGACTGAGAGTCCGCTGCTGGAAGGGAACTCGAGACAATGTGCAAACCAGGCCAGCAAACGTGGCCGTGGGCCCCGGTGAGCAGCCACGGCCGCTGATGCCACGCAGGCTCCGTGCCGCTCGCGCCACCTCCGCGGTCTCTGCGCTTCACCAGCCACGCCGCTGGGCCTGGGCACATATGACACACACTGGCAATCTATATATATAAAAGCCAGCGACCAGAATGCCAGAAAACAACAGGAATGACCCGAACGACTGGTCACTATGACGCCCACTGCGGCGGCCAACTGCCTGCAGCCCTTCCCAGCAGCTGGTCTTGCCCCCAATCAACCCCCCCCACCCTGATCGGGGGTGGGGCCGGCCAGCCAACCTCCCATGTCCCCTCTCCCATCGGGGTGGGCTAGCTGGGACCCACCTGTGCACGAATTCATGCACTGGGCCTCTAGTCCTATATAATGAAAGGCTAATATGCAAATCGACCGAACAGTGGAACAACCGGTCACTATGATGAGCACTGACCACCAAGGGGCATATGTTCAATGCAAGAGCTGCCCCCTGGTGGTCAGTGCGCTCCCACATGGGGAGCGCTGCTCAGCCAGAAGCCCTGAGCTGGGCTCATGGCTTGCAAGTGCAGTGGCAGTGGAGGGAGCCTCTCCCTCCTCTGTGGCAGTCAGTCATCCCCCGAAGGCTCCCGGACTGCGAGAGGGCGCAGGCCGGGCTGAGGGACCCACCCCCCGAGTGCACAAATTTCATGCACTGGGCCTCTAGTTTATATATATAAAAGTCTAAGTGACCGTTACGACTGAATGACCGAACAACCAGACGACCGGCCATAGCTATGACACACACTGACCCAGACCTTTCTGCTGGGGCCCTGACAGCCCAAATCTGGTTCACCTGCACCCTGGACCCAGCCAGAAGGGAGGAGGGAGCCCGATTCCGTGTGGAATCAGCCACTGGTTAGCTTGCTGCTGGGGCCAACCTCCCGCAGTTCCTCCCCACAGGGCGCCGATTGTGAGACTCCATCTGTGCACAAATTAGTGCACCAGGACTCTAGTCTATATGTTCTATAATAATAAAAGTGTACTATGCTAATTAGACTGGACGTCCTTCCAGACAAAGCCAGGGCTGCGAGGGAAGCCCGGGTATGGGGTGCCTGCCGGCGCCTGGGAGGGAAGCCTGGGTCCTGGGGTGCCTGCTGGTGGCCAGACGGAAGCCCGGGTCCCGGGTGCCAGAGGGAAGCCGGTGCCGGCAGCTGGGGGAAGGAAGGCCTACTCTTGCACGAAGTTCATGCATCGAGCCTCTGGTGTGTGTGTGTGTGTGTGTGTATACACACACACACCCCACCACACACCCACAAAAATACTTACTTATATATGGCTAATATGCTAAGTGTCCTTCCTCCGTCTGGGTAATGATGTCACATAGCAATGCCCGGCTTCTTCTCCCTAGCGATTAGCATCTTTGCAGTTTCTTCAGCCCAGGAACCACGACTTGCTTTATAGCCAGGTGGAAACACTTTACACTGTAACCAAATGTCTGTGAAGCGTTTTCCCATGCCTAACCTCATTTGATCCTCACAGAAGTCCTGGAATAGGTAGATAGGAGACTTGGTAAAATGCTATTTTCTTTTCATTAGCCAGAAAACAGAGATTTACAATGTTTAGAAACTTGACCCGACTGAAAAGAAGTAAGAAATGGTGGACCTTGAAAATGACTTCAGGTTCTCACTGTGCAGAATATAGCCAAACACTGCTGCAGTTCAATATTTTACCCTTTGTTCTCCCTGCGTGATCTACAATAATCATCTGCTTCGTGTTGATATTTACTGCTTTGTTGCTGACAATTACCTGAAAGAGAAGTTGGGGTGCTACACCGGGCTGCAAAAAGTTTAGCTTAACCAGAAAGCAGGTCTCATTAAGCAAGTTTGTTCTATATCTATAAAAAACTAAGTTGGAGAGGAAAGATGGCGACCAGCAGGAGGGCAGGGAGGGAGAGTGTGTGAGAGAGTGAGGGAGCTATAGAGGAGTGTGTGGACGTGTGTGGGTGTGTGTGTGAGTGAAATAGGGACAGTTAGATCCTGCAGGTCTTTCAAGGGGCTGCCAATCCGGGCAGTCTTAGATGGCAAAACCCCGCTGCCGCCACAAACGCTCCGGGGAGGACACCAGCGGTGGCAGAGACCACGCCATCTTGAAGAACGGAACTGCTTGGGACTGGGATCCTAGCCTCGCCACCACCCAGTCTGGTCTCGGTAGCAAACCGGAACCCCACAGCCGCTCTGGTGGAAGACCACAGCCGCAGACCCAGGGACACCAAGACTCCAGGCACCCCGGCCGAAGATTTCTGTGAGTCACAAAGCCAATCCCCCTCCCCAGCCGCCCCCGGGGCAGCGGCATAGGAACTGCCAGACCCCGGCTGCACAGTGGGGCTGTCTGCACACACTCAGCAGCAGCAGCAGCTCTGCCAGACTTTTAGCCTTGGTGTCGGACACGGGAAGTTTGTTTCCCACGACCAGACTCCGCGGGTGGGCAGACTGTGCTGAATTTGAGCCGGGGTGTGCATCCTTGGTGAGACTGTTTTCTGGGACCAGATCCCGCCACCACGCCGGGCAGGGAGACAGCGCTGAGTTTGAGTCTGGATGTGCAGGAACTTGGGGAATCTGTTTCCCGCGACGAAGCTATGCACCCAGGCAGGGAGACTGCTGAGTTTGGGCCTGGGTGCTCATTGTTGGGGACACTGTTTTCTGCGACGGGGTCCTGTGCCCACGCGGGGAGGCAGCGCTGAATTTGGGCCTGGGGGTGCAGACCCGGGAAGTTTGCTTCCCACAACCAGACCCTGCACCCTAGCAGAGAGGCTGTGCTGAATTTGGACCTGGACGTGCGAACCCGGGGAGTTTGTTGCCCTCGCCCGGGCTCTGCGCCCAGGCGGGGAGAGGGTGCTGTATTTGAGCCTAGGTGTGGACCCTTGGGGAGATTGTTTTCCGAGACCAGGTCCCGCGCACGCGGGGAGACAGCACTGAATTTGAGCCTGGGGCACGAACCCAGTGAGTTTGCTTCCCATGACCAGACCCGGCACCCAAACAGGAGACTGCGCTGAATTTGAACCTGAACGTGCGAACTTGGGGAGTTTGTTCCCCAAGACCAGACCCCGTACCCATGCAGGGGGGCAGCACTGAATTTGAACCTGGGTGCTTGGACACGGGGAGTCTGCTTCCTGCAGTGCACACCCACGTGACCAAACCCCACACTCACACTGAGCGGCAGTGCCACCTGACTTTGATTCAGGGCAAGCACACAGAGAAGGCTGTTTCCCACAGGGCAGGAGTGGGCCTCCTGCCAACACAGTGCGACTGTGCAACCCGATCTCCCAAGCAGATCGGGGACCCTGAATCTCCACGCAAGAGGCAGCAATGAGCACCAGGGACTAGTGTTTCTTATTGCATGCACCTGGGATCCCTGATTCCCAGTACAATCACACTAAGAGCCAGAGACTCCAATTCTTGGTGCATGCGCACAGAGGGACCCTGATTCTTGGTGCAAGATAGCAAGCACCAAGCAACAGAGACTCTGACACTTGATTCTCGGCGCGGTCACAGGGAGGCTCAGACTCCTGACACGCACTAGGAGACTTTGATTTTTGGCACACCCCAGCAGGTTCTCTGTTTCAACGTGGTGCAGGCAGGGTCCCTGATTCTAGGTGCGCACACGAGGCCACACTAAGCATCTGAGACTCTGACCCGGGGTGAGCGTGGCTCCCACCAACCCACAGCAGCCGCACATCTTGGTGTCAGAGCTCTTCAGTGACACTTGGGGGGCACAAAACTCCCACTGCACACGGCCCGGCCCCTGCAACTTGACATTTGAACATTCTGGTGATAGTCAGAATAGGGAGACAACGAAACAATCCCCAGAGGAAAGAAAATGAGGAGTCGCTAAGAAAGGAAATTAGTGAAATTGAAGCATGCAGCATGACAGAAAAAGAATTCAGAGTAATGGTCATACAGTTCATACACCGGATGGACGAGAAAATCAACAACCTATGCAAAAATCAGGAAGAAATGAAAAATGATATAGCTACAATCAAAAACACCATGGAAGGCTTCAACAGTAGACTAGAAGAAGCAGAGGACTGAATTAGTGAGTTAGAAGATAAAGTACAGAAACAAGCCCAATCTCAACAGCAACTAGAGAAAAAAATTAAAAAGCAGGAGGAGAGCCTAAGGGAGCTTTGGGACAATGCAAAACAAAATAACATACATATAATAGGGCTGCCAGAAGGACAAGAAGAGAAGCAAGGATTAGAAAATTTATTTGAAGAAATAATGACAGAAAACTTCCCTGATATGGGGAAGAAAAAAGTTACACAAGTACAGAGAGTCCAAAGCAAGGTGAATCCCAAAAGACCCACACCAATACGTGCCATAATTACAATGGCAAATGTTAACAACAAAGAGAGAATCTTAAAGGCTGTAACTCTCTACAAAGGATCCCCCATCAGATTATCAAATGATTTCTCAACAGAAACACATCAAGCTAGAAGGGAACGGAAGGAGATATACAAAGTGATGCAAAGCAAGGGACTGAATCCAAGAATACTCTATCCAGCAAGACCATCAGTCAAAATTGAAGGGGAAATCAGGAGCTTTGCAGACAAAAAAAGGCTAAGGGAGTTTATCACCACCAAGCCAGCAATGCAAGAAATGCTAAAGGGACTAGTGTAAAAAGAAGAAATAAAAAGGTAAGAAGGAACACAGGCTCAAAAAAAAAATGCTACAAACGAGTACCTTTCAATAATAACTTTAAATGTAAATGGACTAAATGCTCCAATCAAAAGACATTGTGGCTGAATGGATAAAAAAACATGACCCATATATATGCTGTCTATAAGAGACCCACCTCAGAACAAGGGATTCACACAGACTGAAAGTGAAGGGATGGAAAAATATCTTTTAGGCAAATGGAAATGAAAAAAAAGCTGGGGTAGCAATACTTGTATCGGACAAAATAGACATCAAAGTGAAGGCCATAACAAGAGATAAGGAAGGCCACTTCATAATACTAAAGGGATCAATACAATAAGAGGATATAACTCTGATAAACATATATGCACCCAATGCAGGAGCACCCAAATACATAAAAAACTCCTGAAAGATATCAAAGGAGAGATCGACAACAATACAATCATAGTAGGGGACTTTAATACACCACTGACATCACTGGATAAATCCTCTAGACAAACAATCAGCAAAGAAACAGCAATCCTAAATGACTCACTAGATCAGATGGACTTAATTGACATCTTCAGAACACTTCACCCCAAAGCCACAGAATATACATTCTACTCAAGTGCTCATGGGACAGATTCAAAAATAGACCACATATTGGGTCACAAAGTCTCCCCAAATTCAAGAAGATTGAAATCATACCAAGCATCTTCTCAGACCACGATGGCATAATATTAGAAATAAACTACAATAAAAACAACCCAAAGCACTCAAACACTTGGAAGCTGAATAGCATGTTATTAAATATTGATTGGGTTACCAATGAGATCAAAGAAGAAATTAAAAGCATCCTGGACACTAATGACAATGAAAACACAACAATGCAAAACCTCTGGGACACAATGAAAGCGGTCCTGAGAGGAAAGTTTATAGCTCTACAGGCCTACCTCAAAAAACAAGAAAAAATGGTAGTAAATCATCTAACTCTACATCTCAAAGAATTAGAAAGAGAGCAACAAGAAAAGCCCAGAGTGAGCAGAAGGAAGGAGATAATAAAGATTAGAGTGGAAATAAATGACATAGAAACCAAAAGAACAATACATAAAATCAATGAAACCAAGAGCTGGCTCTTTGAAAGGATAAACAAGATTGATGAACCTCTGGCCAGGCTCACCAAGAAACAAAGAGAGAGGACCCAAATAAACAAAATCAGAAGTGAAAGAGGCAAAATAACAACAGACCCCACAGAAATACAAACTATGAACAACTCTACTCCAACAAACTAGACAACCTGGAGGAAATGGATATATTCCTAGAAAAATACAATCTTCCAAAGCTCAATCAGGAAGAATCTAAAAATCTCCATAGGCCAATAACTATGGAAGAAATTGAGGCAGTTATCAAAAAGCTTCCAGCAAACAAAAGCCCAGGGCCAGACGGCTTCACAGGGGAGTTTTACCAAACATTCAAGGAAGAACTAAAACCTATCCTCCTCAGACTATTCCAAAAAATTCAAGAGGAAGGCACACTTCCAAGCTCATTCTATGAAGCCAGCATCACCCTAATACCAAAACCAGATAAAGACAACACAATGAAAGAGAATTACAGGCCAATATCTCTCTTGAACATAGATGCCAAAATCCTCAACAAAATCCTAGCAAATCGGATCCAGCAGTACATCAGAAAGACCATACACCATGACCAAGTAGGATTGATCCCAGGGATGCAAGGATGGTACAATATCCGCAAATCAATAAACGTGATACATCACATAAACAAATTGAGAGAAAAAAACCACATAGTCATATCAATTGATGCAGAAAAAGCATTTGATAAAATCCAACACCCATTTTTGATAAAAACACTCAGCAAGGTAGGAATAGAAGGATCATACCTCAACATAATAAAAGCCATATATGACAAACCCACAGCCAACATCATACTCAATGAACAAAAACTAAAACCATTTCCCTTAAGAACAGGAACAAGACAGGGATGCCCACTCTCACCACTCCTGTTCGACATAGTACTGGAAGTACTAGCCATTGCGATCAGACAAGAAGAAGAAATAAAAGGCATCCAAATTGGAAAAGAAGAAGTAAAACTGTCCTTATTCGCAGATGACAGGATATTGTACATAAAAAACCCTAAAGACTCCATCAAAAAACTATTAGACTTAATAAATGAATTCGGCAATGTAGCAGGATACAAAATTAATGCCAAGAAATATATGGCATTTCTATACACCAATAGTGAACTTACAGAAAGAGAGACTAAAAAAGCAATCCCATTTACCATCGCACCAAAAAAATTAAGATAGCTAGGAATAAACTTAACTAAAGAGGTAAAAGACCTCTACTCAGAAAACTACAGGACGTTGAAAAAAGAGATAGAGGAAGACATAAAACAGATGGAAAAACATACCATGTTCATGGATTGGTAGAATCAACATCATTAAAATGTCCATACTACCCAAAGCAATCTATAAATTCAACGCACTTCCCATTAAAATACCAACGGCATATTTCACAGACCTAGAAGGAACTCTCCAAAAATTATCTGGAATAAAAAAAGACCCCGAATAACTGCAGCGATCCTGAGAAAGAAGAACAAAGTAGGTGGGATCTCAATACCAGGTATCAAGCTGTATTACAAAGCCACTGTTCTCAAAACTGCCTGGTACCGGCACAGGAACAGACATATAGATCAATGGAATAGAATAGAGAGCCCAGAAGTCGACCCGAACCAATATGTTCAATTAATATTTGACAAAGGGGGCAAGGGCTTACAATGGAGTCAAGACAGTCTCTTCAATAAATGGTGTTGGGAAAATTGGACAGATACATGCAAAAAGATGAAACTAGATCACCAACTTACACCATACACAAAAATAAACTCAAAATGGATAAAGGACTTAAATGTAAGACGGGAAACCATAAAAATACTAGAGGAATCCAAAGGCAACAAAATCTCAGACATATGCCGAAGCAATTTCTTCACCGATACAGCTCCTAGGGCATTGGAAACTAAAGAGAAAATAAACAAATGGGACTACATCAAAATAAAAAGCTTCTGCACAGCAAAAGAAACCATCAACAAAACAACAAGAAAGCCCACTGCATTGGAGAACATATTTGCCATGTTATCACTGATAAGGGTTTAATTTCCAACATTTATAGGGAACTCATACAACTTAACAAAAGGAAGATAAACAATCCAATCAAAAAATGGGCAAAGGACCTAAATAGACTCTTTTCAAAAGAGGACATTCAGAAAGCCAAGAGACATATGAAAACATGCTCAAAGTCACTAATCATCCGAGAGATGCAAATCAAAACAACAATGAGGTATCATCTCACACCTGTCAGAATGGCCATCATCAACAAACACAAGTGCTGGAGAGGATGTGGAGAAAAAGGAACACTCGTGCACTGCTGGTGGGAATGCAGACTGGTGCAGCCACTATGGAAGACAGTATGGAGTTTCCGCAAAAAACAAAAAATGGAACTCCCATTTGACCCAGTGATCCCACTTCTAGGAATATATCCTAAGAAACCAGAAATACCAGTCAGAAAGGATATATGCAGCCCTATGTTCATAGCAGCACAATTCACCATAGCTAAGATTTGGAAACAGCCTAAATGCCCATCAGCAGATGAATGGATTAGAAAACTGTGGTACATCTACACGATGGAATACTATGCTGCTATAAAAAAGAAGGAATTCTTACCATTTGCAACGGCATGGATGGAACTGGAGAGCATTATGCTAAGTGAAATAAGCCAGTCAATGAAAGAAAAATACCACATGATCTCACTCATTTATGGATAATAAAGACCATTATAAACTGATGAACAAAAATAGATACAGAGGCAGGGCCGCATTGAACAGCCTTTCAAACTACAGTGGGAACCCTGGGGAGGGTTGGCGGGGGGGGGGGGGGTTAAGAGATCAACTGAAGGACTTGTATGCATGCATATAAGAATAACCAATGGACACAAGACACTGGGGGGTAGGGGAGGCCGGGGGAATGTCAAGGGGTGTAAAAAAGGAGACATATGTAATACTCTTTGTAATACTTTAAGCAATAAAACAAAAATAATAAAAAATTTAAAAAAAACACACCCAGAAAAAAAAAAAAAAAACTAGGTTGACTCGCACATGCGCGATACATATAAAGCTCTTGCTGGCGCCAATCGCATGCGTTTTTTTCAATCTATCCTTGTCAATTGCGAATTTGGTTGACACTTCTATTATAGAGAAAGGGCGAATAGTGATATTAAAAGGCTAATATGCTAAGTGTCCCTCAGGCCGTCCAACTGGTCGCTATGATGCACACTGACCACCAGGGGGCAGACACTCAACACAGGAGTTGCCAAGCTGCAGTGACTTGGCAGCAGAGGTTCTTGGGTGATGCACCCCAGAACCAGAGAGGAGGGAGCCCAATTCCTCGCGGAGCCGCGTGATTCTACCTTCAGTGGTGGGTTATGTTGTTGCTGGGGCAGTGTCGGCCCTGAATCTGGTTTACTGCACACTTGCATTTGCGTTCCACACCCTGTATGACAGCAACTTTGCAGAGTGCCCTCTCACTCCGGAACCCTCAGGAGATTTCGGAGAGCCGGTTTTGGCCCGACATCCTCAGGCCAGGCCAAGGGACCCCACTTGCTAGAGGGACCCCGCTCACTCCGCAGAGACTGGAGAGGGACCACTGGAGGTGGGCTCCAGGGCGTGTCCAGCCGGTCTTGCCCAGTCCTGCCCCACTGGCCACCTTCTAATTAATTTCCTTTCAATGTCCACGAATCCATGCACCAGGTCACTAGTTTAAAAATACAGACAGTCCTTGGGTTATGTCAGACTTGATGTACATCGTTTCGTGGTTATTTCGCCATCTCCCATTAATTTATAATAAAAAGTTCCGTCATTTCAACATATGTACATATGAGCTTTATGTTTTTTTATTATTTATTTACCACAAGTAAAGGTCAGGAATTGTTATCTTTCTTTTACATTTTTTTTTACTGTTTCACTTCATTACTGCTGTGTATGTGCTCCATGTGAGTGATGGAGGTGCTTATGTAGGTGGGTTCTGACTTACAGCGAAAATCGAATTATGTTGTGCCGTAGGAACAGGTCTCTGATGTAACCCGAGAACCTACTGTAAACGATGACTTGCGCTTGCGTGATATTTGTCCTCGTCTGACACTGGCCTCCCATTTAAATCAACTCAACGCGTTTCCCGTGATGCCAGCATTTGTGATGACTATTAACAAATCACAAGGACAAACTCTAGACAGAGTAGGCATATTCCTACCTGAACCCGACTTCGGACATGGTCAGTTATATGTTGCTTTCTCTCGACTCCAAAGAGCGTGTGATGTTACAGTTAAAGTTGTAAATACTTCATCACAAGGGAAATTAGTCAAGCACTCTGAAAGTGTTTTCACTCTTAATGTGGTGTACAGGGAGATATTAGAATAAGCTTAATCAATTTACCATTCACTGTTTTTATCAATGTTGTTTCCATATCATGTTTTTGTTGTTTTAAATCATGTTTTTGTTGTTTTATATATGTGTGTTGTTTTTATATCATGTCTTTATTGTTGTTCTATCATTTTGCTATTGTTTATTTATTAATCAATTTATGTATTACTTTCATATAAATGTTACTAATTTTCTTTCATCTCTGACACTCCCATCATAGAGAAAGGGCAAACAGCGATGTTAAAATAGTTCTTCTATTAACTTCCTCTCCATGTGCACGAATCTGTGCACTGGCCACCAGCTATGGTGTAACCTGACTTCAGAGATGCCTGCACATGTGCTTTCTAGTGAGGCCAACAGCACAGCAGCCGGCGGGCTTCCAGGTTCTGAGGGCAAAGATGACCAAGTGCAGACGGCTGAGGAGACAAAGGAGAGAGGGCGGAGGGGAGGCCGCGCTGGGACCCTGCCGATGGCTCAGGGCAGCCCCAGGACTAAAGAGAGCCACTACGCAGAGACGCGGAGAAGGGTTCTTCAGGAACGAGCAATGGAGAGTAAACACACATCACACACTTATACAAAGCACAGGAAGCAGAACTGACGCTGTCCCTGCCAAAGGCTCCGTCCAATGGGAGAGTCCGACACAACGACCCACACAGAACTCGCAGGCTGAGGTCCCTGCCGGGTGTGCTGTTTCACCAGGAACTACTACTGCCTGCTCTCTGGAGGCCGCCCCCTGGTCCTGGCTCCCCTGGTTCAGCTCCTGCCACCCGCAGGCCTGTGGAGGCCGACGCTGACAGACAGTGAGAGACCAACACCTGGAGAGGAGAAGGAGGGGTGACCAGGCCACGTGAGAGACGACTGTCCCCCCGCCACCAAGTCTGCCCTGCCCCTACCCTCCTCCCCCCCCTCCACCCCCCAGGAGCAGGGCCCTCCTGGGCATAGGGTCGGTCCAATGCACGAGGCTCAAGACGCCGGGTGGCACAAGGGCAGCAAGGTCAGGGCTCCTCCAGGGTCACGGAGGGCGCCTCTGCCTGGTCACACGGAACTAGAGGAAAGCTGCTCTGGGTGCCACGCAAAAGCTGTCCTTGGCCTGAGCGCAGTGACCATGGACGTGGAGTGATGGCGCCGTCCTGTGGGGCCTGGGACAAGCCAGGCCTGAGGACAGTCTGACTGATGGGCACCCTTCTCTGGGCAGCGCGGGCCCTGGCCAGCAGGGCATAACTGACCTGCACCATCGCCCCGAGACCAGGGGTCACAGAGAGCGTCACCAGAACTGAGCGCAGAGAGAACCACTCGAAGGAACCTGAGCGGCTCTGCTCCAATCACCCCTAAGCCCGGGCGGGGCCGCCGGAGCCAGCGCAGCGCCGAAGCTGCCTGCTGAGGCCAATCCTGGCATTCCTGCCAGCCGTGTTTAACCTCAGGACCAGCGCTCTCCTTTCCGCCCTCCATCCTCCTGGGTGGTCCTTCTACGCCAAAGAAACGACCTGCACCGTGTGCCCTTTATCTCAGTGCAGAGTGAGCGCCGTGGCCCGAGTACAGAGAACGCCAACTCAGAGAAACATGTCAAACGTCATCCTGAGTTCATGCCAACCTACAGATACACGTGACCAGATACTGAGGGCACAAATCATAAGCACCAGTGAGCCCACCCTTTGCTCGGACCCTCTACTGAGATTTAACTGACAGATCAAACATGGGTAAATCTTTTATTCAGAAAACTTCTGCTTAAAATATGCCAAATAATATGCCCGATATAAAAACCAGCCCCTCCAGCATCAACGTGTGGTCTGGTTAGCTCTGCGATTCCGATCTGACTGTCCCAGCTCGGGGCCGCCGAGATCACCCCGCCGCTCTGCCAGCGCTGAGGCCGGAGTCTGAGGGCAAGGTCACGGGGAATCGAGTGGGCACACGTGCTCCCCGTGGAGGCACGGGCACCTTCTCTCGTCGTACCTGCCCATGGCCGTGCAAGGTTACAAGTGGTCAACACAACCCTGGTCCTACAGACACCCCGGGCATCGCATGGGTGAGTGTGACTGGGTGAGAACCTGGAAAGCAACCACTGACAAGCATGGCGTCCCTCCTCTGTGCCACACGCGGCAGAACAAGGGGCAGGGAGGGGCACCTCGCAACCCTGCAGCCAGCGCCGGACTCGGGAGAGGAGAAACCCTCCCACCTCCTTCTGCCCGAGTCCCGTTTACTGGAAAAGCTGCAGAAATCTTTACCAAAAGTCCACTTAAAATTCTATTTCTCAGAAAAATAGTATTACTCTTCAGTCCAGAAATAACATCCGGGCCTCAGAGAGCTAAACTGTCGTTACTCCTAAAAATAAACAGGTCAAGTCTTGAGGTCAGTTCCAAACGCTGTGCGGGAAAGCGGGCGGGCGGCTCCCCGCAGTGGCCGGGCTCCCCGCAAGGCCAGGAGCACCGGGACCAGGGACCAGGCCGCTGCGTCCAGCTCAGAATGCACAAGCCAGCAGCCTGCGGGGCTGAGCCGGCCTCCGGCTGAACGCGGCCCTGTGCTCGCGAAGGCCTGTTGGCTGGCACGCGCTGTGTAAGAAATAAGCACTTGAGCCCCGGGGACACCACGCACAGCTGGAACGGGCGGCTCCCGCCTGCTCTTTCAGGAACGTCACAGCAGCCAAGGGCAAGGGGACGTCTGTGCCCACCATGACCCTGACCCTGACCCTGAGCTGCGCACCATCAGCGGGTCCCGGCGGCACAGACGCTCACAGGTGCAGGGTTTCTGTGTTCACATGGGTCAGGTCAGCCACCTGCTCAGACGATTCTGTGACAAATATACAAAGTAGCACGTCTCCTGGGGAGGTGCAGGAGGCCAAAGGAGGCCCTTGTGAATCAAGGGAACAGGCTCCGGAGGATGGTCCCTGAGCAGGCCTGCGCCCACCGACCCTGATCGAGGTCTCCACAGAGCGGCCTGGGGACTGAGTGTGTTCCTGTGGTCGTCGTCTCAAAAGCCAGTGTGTTTCACACACGGCACACGGCACACGGCACGACTCCCCGTGCCGGGCTTCCCTGCCGCCTTGTCCTGCATCGTCTGAGGACGACAACGCTCTCCCCAGCTTTACAGCAGCCCTGAACGGGCCTCCATCCATTCACCACACGTTCACTGGCTCCCCCACGCGCTGGGTACTGTGCCAGACGCTCAGGGACCGGGGGACCAAGGGTCAGGCACGCGATCTGCGCGTGACGAGCTCCCCGGCTCGGGAATGCTTCCCTGGCCCCCACACTTCCCTCTGGCGGCTGCGGCAGGCACTGCTGTGAGTGCCCTGAGACCCCAAACCCCAGACATAACCGAGGTCGCTGCTGCAGCCCCACAGCTCTTACCGCCAGCCGGGCCTGCACGGAGGCTCCTCCACCCCGGGGCGTGCACAGACTCGTCTGCACAGAGAGCTGCTCGCAGCCACAGCCGCTCCCTCCCAGGAAGAGGCCCTAAGACTCCCTCCGAGAGTGGAAGCACAGGTTATCATCACGGCACCTTCCAGGACCGGAGACTGAACCCCGCCCGCCGGCCTGCCTGCCTCCAAGACCAGGCCCCTCCGCGCTGCCAACAGCTCAGACGGAGGCACGCGTCACTGAAGACCACGGCCGCCCACGCCACGGCACTGGGCAGCGGGGCAGGGCACGGCGTGGCACGGGGACGAAGGGGACACCATCAGGCGGGCAGGCCTTCTGGGGCCGATCCCTCCTAGGCTGCCTCTGCGTCTGAGCAGATGAGTAAGTGACCCTCACGGCGGGGACCCGGTCACACGGCCGCTGCTGACTGAGGAGGCGGGGCGCTGGCCCTTGTGAAGCTTGCCAGTAACAGCGTCTGTTCTGTGCTTTAACGACATGTTCTTCCTGCTCCTGAGAAAAAGACAGAGAAAAGCCGAGGCGCGAGAAGAATCAAGCCAACCATGAAGCAGTCACATCGGCAAGGCCTCAGCCGCCACCGAGTCCTTGCCAAGTGTCAGCCTTCCGCCTCGTCTCTGGGTTCTTGGTGAATTCCAGGTGTGCCTCTGCCCGGGGTCCTTCTGACCACTCTGCTCCCCTTCCTACACCAGACGCGCTCAGCCCCCTGAACAGGCGCAAGTGTCCTCAGTTCCCCGGCAAAATATACTGAAAAGAAGTGAAATCCACTTGGTCTTCTCAGTCGCTAAATAAAAACATGTCCATATCTTCAGTCTGTGAACTTTTTTTGAGAAATATTAAATTTGGGTGCTTTGCATTTAGTGTTAATTCCAGCTGCACTAAACATTCATAGAGAACACACACGCACAGACATCGCTGCGCGTGCTAACACACTCCATGAACACAAGCACGCGTGTGAAATGTGCACGGCTCGCAGCGATCCTCTCCTGCACCTGCTGCAAGGACCCTTGTACGCTGCACTGACACAGTCTGCAGCTCCCAGGGGTTCATCAGGCACAGGCCCTGAGAACTGCCACTTCCTCGTCAGGCAGGAACCACAGGCACCGTCCACAGGCCTCTGACCATGGGGGCGCCTCTGAGCCGCTCTGAGCTGACCTCCCTGACAACAGTCTACCAAGCAGGACGGGCCAGGCGGGATTCTGAGGAAGGGCTGGATGAGAAACCCCGTCCCACACCATGTCCCGGGCGGCAGGCCTAGCCCAGCGGTTTCGTTATGGTGTTGGAAGCAACAAGCTTAGGGGCCCACAGCTCCCATAAGAAACTCCTAGGCAACCAGCCTGACACCAAGAAAGCCAAGGAAGACGTAGCGAGTCTGGGCGAGTCCCAGGATGTTAACGGCCGCGGAGGAGGTACCGGGTAAGGCGTTCGGAGACAACCCAGTGAGCGCCTGCCTTTTCCTGTAGCTTCAGTCGGGCCTTGTGAAGAGTGCCCGCTGCAGCCCCAGCTCTCCAGGCCCTGGCCCAGGAGGAAGAACGCGCGGCCATCTCCCTCCCGCTCGTCTCCATCGTGCATGCCCATGCACACCACCTGAGACGGAAACGTTTGGTTCCAAAAGGTTAAGGGCTCCAGTGGAAACTTCTGCTCAGGACCTAGAATTTTAAAGTGTGTTCTGTGACTTGTGAGGTCAGAGATGGCTAGAACCAAACGAAAGTACAGAAATAAAACAGTACCTATCCTATTCTATATAATAATCTACACTAATAAAAGAGAAAGATGCAAATTGATCGTACCTTCATGACGCCCACCAGCCAATCAGGAGTGAGTATGCAAATTAACCCATCAAAGATGGAGGGTCAATTTGCATATGCAGGCTCTAAGCGGCCAGGGGTGGGGCGGGACGCTTGCGTCATGGCCATGGCAACAACGCAGGTGTTCCAACACCGCCCAGTTGCTCCAGGCCTCTGGACAGTGTGGGAAGGTGGAAAGGCAGCTCCGGGAGGAGTGAAGGCAGTCCCGGCAGCCAGGGGAAGGAAGGCCCATTCTTGCACAAATCCTCTAGTATATAATAAAGAGGAAATATGCAAATTGACCCTCATGCCCTTGCATCACAAAATGGCCGCCCCCACGTCATCACAAGATGGCTGGCAGGGGAGGGCAGTTGGGGGCCATTGGGCTGGCAGGGAAGCAGTTAGGCATCAATCAGGCTGGCAGAGGAGTGGTTAGGAGTGATCAGGTAGGCGGGCAGGCGAGTGGTTAGGAGCCAGCAGTCCTGGATTGTGAGAGGGATGTCCAACTGCAGGTTTAGGCCCGATCCCACAGGGGTCCCAGATTGGAGAGGGTGCAGGCTGGGCTGAGGGACACACCCCCAACCCCAGTGCACAAATTTCATGCACCGGGCCTTGTTATCAATAACAATGTTCACACTCGTCTAGATTAAAGCTGTTTGGGGATCATCCACAGGAAATGTTGGAGACATTCTTACTCTGTCCACATAATGTTTTCTAATTTTAAGATCCACTACAGTGATTTCCAGCTAGTGTGACGCAGAACGTTTAAAACATGCCATCCTGGCTATTGAGTGGGGCACTGACCTCTCCCCTTAGGTTGTCATATAAGAAATGACCACAGCCAGCACATCAATAGCTGGTGAATGAATCAGAACGATACCTCTATTTTGTCAGATCGACAAAACGCCTTTTTTGGTATGTCAGTCTTAGTAATTAGCTTGTGTGGATGAGATGGAAGGGTTGAAAATCGCTGATCTACTGAAAGGAACCCAGTTCGGAAGACGTTACCTGCCACAGAGCCCCGCCATTCACATGCCGAGGCTCACGGTGAGTCTCCCCGGTCACTGTCCCTCCCTCACTCCTGGCAGAGCAGCATTTCCGAGCCAAAGCCAGAGCTCTGCCTCCGCAGACAAACATCTCCTGTTTGTCAGTCCTGGGCCCTACGTGAGGGGACGGGGCACTCACGTCCACGCCAGCCAGCTCGCCACTGGGCGCAGGCAGGTGTATACAGAGGATGGAAACACCACCTGATACTGTCTGACCTCAAACTTCAGTGGATCCTGACCCCAGAGCACGGAGCCGCACTGAGTCTTCAGGAAAAGGAGGTCTGGTTTCTGGGCCACTCTCATTATTCATGAAGCACTGACACAGCTCTGCCAGGGAGGACGGGGCTTCCGTGTGGAGCTAAGCGTTAGGGACCAGAGGCCGCCTGCAGGCCACTAACCAGGGTTCATGTCCCAAGAAACAGGCGTTTCCCTGGCCAGTGGCTCAGCTGGTGGGAGTGTTGTCCGGAGCATCAAAAGGTTTCGGGTTCAATTGCCGGTCAGGGCACATACTCCAGTTGCCGGTTCGATCCGGCTGGAGGTGTTCAGGAGACAACCCATCAATGTTTCTTCCTCATATGGATGTTTCCCCCCCCTCTCTCTCGCTCTCTCTCTCTTCCTTTCTCTCTAAAAAAAAGAAATAAAAACGTACCCTTGAGGGAGGATAAAAAAGAAAAGGAGGTGTTTCTACGAACGAGGCTCTTCCTTTGGGAGGTGGGTCCCCCTTCATCGACCTGAGGGAGGAGCAAGCACTCTGACATGAATGCCTGTCACCGTGTCACCAAGACCGGTGGGCAGGGGACAGACGAAGAGCACTGCCCAAGGCAGTTAAAGGTTAATGTCCGTCCACTCTTCCTCACGCTGCTCTCACACACAGCCCACGGCACTCGGCACAGCGCCTGGCCGGGCTCTCAGGGCTCCTCTCCCGCAGCCGCCTGGCTCCAGCTCTCAGGGCCCCTGTCCCACAGCCGCCTGGCTCCAGCTCTCAGGGCTCCTCTCCCGCAGCCGCCTGGCTCGGGCTCTCCTTGAGGCCTTCACTCTGTGCAGCTCTCTCTGTCCCCCACGTGTGCACAGACTGAGTCCTGGGTGGGCCGACCTGCACCGTACACACTGACACACAGATAAACACACCAACGAATGCAAGGACAGCAGGTTCTCCACACTCTGCCTGGAGCTGAGCGGCCGCCCGGCAGAGGCTGGGGGAAGACGCTTCACCTCGCTGAGCACTTGTCTGGTTCTGGTCAAACAAGGACAGGAGAGCAGAAAGCTGACGACCCTGCCAGCGCCAGGGCCACGCGGCTTTGTGGGGCGGGGAGGGGCGGGGAGGAGCGAGGGAAATAAACTAAAAGAGAGAGACATGGCAGGTCCCGCTCGCTCACCTCCCATCCGCCATTTCCCCGCTCACTGTCAGGTAGTGGGGCTGAAGGCCCTCCCGAGGGCGAGGGCGGGGAGTGGCCCGGACCTGGTGAGGGGCTGTGAACGCCCTCTGGTGCTGACTGGTCTCCTGACTCACTGGACACATGGCCCTGCTCACCTGCCAAGTGCCAGGCAGCAGTCTAGGTCCTGGCGGCACAGCAGGGCCCGATCCAAGAACACGGCTGCCTTCCCCGTGCTGACATTTCAGTCCCAAGTGAATGAAGTGGTTCCTAGGATGGCAACGAGGGCTGGGAGTGAGGACGCCAGGGAAGGGGCTACAGAGTGTGTGTGTGTGCGCGAGCCTGGGGAGGGGGATGTGTGTATGTGTGTGTGCATGTGTGTGCGAGCCTGGGGAGGGGGTGTGTGTACATGTATGTGTGCGTGTGTATGTGCATGTGTGTGTGCCTGGGGAGGGGTGTGTATGTGTGTGCATGTGTGTGGGCATGCCTGGGGAGGGGTGGTGTGCACCTGGGTAGGGGTGTGTGTGTGTGCCTGGGGAGGGGTGTGTGTGCATGTGTGTGCACCTGGGGAGGGGTGTGTGTGTATGTGTGTGCCTGGGGAGGGGTGTGTGTGCATGTGTGTGCCTGGGGAGGGGTGTGTGTGCATGTGTGTGTACCTGGGGAGGTGTGTGTGTATTTGTGCATCTGTGTGGGCATGCCTGGGGAGGGGTGTGTGTGCATGTGTGTGTGCCTGGGTAGGGGTGTGCATGTGTGTGTGCC
>NW_005871905.1:97202-109621 GCF_000147115.1 Myotis lucifugus
TGGGGGGGGGGAGGCTGGGGAGAGAGGAAAAGCCGCAGGCCCCTGTGAGGAGCTTTCAGGCAGAGGTTTAGGAGGTGCCCAGGCCCTTGGGGCGCACACTGGCCTGAGCAGGGGACACAGGAGTCACACGCTGGAGCAGAGTGAGGCTGAGAGAGAAACAGTGCGGTGAGGGGCGGCCGGTCCACAGCACAGCTGCCACAGGACTGGGTGAGACACGTCTCGGAAGGGTGTGGGTGGGCGCTGACACCTGACTGGATGTGACGGGTGCAGGGAGGAGAGGCAGAGGCGCGGGAGGCTGCTGAGCCACCCAGGTGCGCCCCGTCGGCCTGGGACCGGGGCTGCCTGGAGGTGGTGACAAGTTCTAGACTCTGGTTCCATGTTGAAGCAGAGCCGTTCGAACTGCTGAGACAGGGTCGTCAGCAAACAGCCTGGTGAGGGAGGCTGGACCTGGTGCAGGCGGCAGGGACACTGACCCAGGGTCTCTCCAGAAGTTCATGGGAGAGTTTTGAGAAGGTCAAGGAGAAAAAGAAGGCAAAAACCCACATATGGAAACTCGTGTGTGCAGGCACGTGGAGACATGTGAGTGCATTCACTCACCACCTGTTCCGCGCCTACACTCCAGGCCCGGACCCTGGAACCCACAGCCTCCTGTGCTGGGAGCTCGCCTGCCCACAAAGGCGGTTACAGGGCGAGGCAGAGCCATGCAGACCAGGTGCGCAGCCAGCCCTGAACGGCAGCCTGGAGGAGCCCAGAGAAAGGGCGGCCATGTGGGGCTTGGAGGGTCGGAGCAGGCGAAGGTGGCCGTGGAGCTGTACGAACGTAGGGTTCTGGGCGACACAGGAACGCTGGGGAGTGAGGATCCTGTTCTAAGTGCCTGGACGCGGTTTTTCTCCCTCCTGGCCGTGTGACTCCTGCAGGAGAGGAACTCCTCGGTGAGCATCGCTCAGCCCCGTGATAATCCTGGAAAATGTGAGAGGGATCGTCTACTGTCCTGGGCCAGTCCTGAGAGAGTGACTCATGCAATGCCTCTCTGTTTTGAAATTCCTGCAGAAAATTCCAAAGCAGGGTTGATTTTTCCCCCTGGAAAGGACTCCCTCAAATACAAGTCCTGAGAATTCCTCAAAGAGCCATGTTCTCCTTGAATTAAACTCCTAAGAACTACTGGGGGTCACAGGGTCCAAGGCCCCGGGCGCCTGCCCTGTGCTTTCTGCTCACAGCACAGCCAGCCACGGCGCCGAGTCCCCGGTCGCACGGAGGCCACGCACACGTGACAGCAGGCTCAGCACCTGCCCGGGCTTCCCGGGCTCCCCTCACCGGGCTGGGACAAGCCACAGTCCCTGTGCCTCTGCGCCACCACCGACAAACCCGTGACCTCCGAGCCCGGCCCAGTGGGGTGTCCGTGGCAGCTCGGGGCGCGGGTGCCCGGCCCATCGAGCACGGATTGCCGCCGGCCTCCGCTTCCTGCCAGCGCTGTATGCGCGTTCCCTGTGTGCTACACACACTCCCTGCAACCCAACCCCAGGCCAGAGAGGAACCCGAACGCCCCTTCGCCCCGGGCTCAGCCTCCGCAGACATGCACCACCTGCGTGTCTGCCCAGACACGCCCGAGACAGGGCACCCAGGACACTGCGACCCCAGACAGTCTCTTTCCTGTGCATAGAAACACGACCTCACTAGCCAACTGCTGGCATCTGCCCTCCTCCCGAGACGCCGCACAACTTCCAGGCACTTACGTGTCTCCCACTGGAGCCACAGCTCAGGCTCCCGCCAGTGGGCATGGAGGGTGCGGACAACAGCGCTTCAGGCCCGCGGGGACCTGCCGTTCTAGAAAGGTGTCCGCAGGCCCAGCAGCTGTGTCTACACGCAGCTCAGCGAGACCGTGACCGCAACCGCCGAACTGCTCCAGGGAATGGCCCCCCAGCGGCATGTTTCAAGTCCTGGCGGTCACACTAACCTATGAGACAGACATGCAGGGACCCCACACTGAGAACGCGGGTCTGGCCTGTGCTCACGGAAACCGCGGCATAGAGCGCCCTCTCCTGCTCCGTGAAGTGCAAGTGAAGACCGTGAGCCCCTTCTCTTCCGCTCCCGACACCTCTCCTCCCTGTCAGCCACTGCGCCACGCACACGCTCCACCGAGCTGTGCTTTCCAGGCGTCACACTCGGAAAACACTGACGCCCCAGCCCTGGGGCCCGTCCACGGCCTGCGCTTTATCGGGGTGAAGGCTGCCTGCCGTCCGCCCCTCCAGAGGATGGACGCCGCCACACACTGCCCGCTCGGCCCCTCCAGCGCCTCCATGCCCGCTCCAATCCCAGCAGAGAGGAAGATGGGTGGGAAACAAGAAACTAGCCCTACAGGAGGGAGCGCACTCCAGGAGCTCCGATGTAGTGAGAGAGCACACGCCAGACGCTGCACCAGAGACCAAGTGGCTGTGACAGAGACTGAAGGAGCTCCCTCCCAGGCAGTGTGCTCACGAATGTGTCCATGACTCACTCTGTGTTTTGATAAACCACAGGCAGTGATTTTCAGGAACAGCCATTCTTGTAAGAAACCCCAGACACTGCGAGGCGAATGCTGCCGGGACTCGGGAGGCAGGGCCAGAAGCTCCTTCTGTGCTTCCCGCACAGCCCCCGTCCTGCCTGTCCGCTCTCCATCTGTCCTCTGCGTGGCGTTTACAGGCCATTCCAGGGGAAGCACAGCGCGAGAGCTTGGCTGCTGAGGTGGGAGCCAGTCCAGAGGCTGACCAAGGCGGCCAGACGGCCTCGTTTTCCTAAGACACCCGGCTACGCCGCACCGCCTGCCCAAGGGCTATTTTTAACAAGCTCATAATTATAGGTGCCTCCTGGCTCTTGTCCTGAAACTTAAGTGCAGTGCATTCCACGAATTCACAGCGAGGCCCAGCAGGGTCAGTCCTGCCAGGCGGGTCACGGCCTACAGTGCTCTGTGGACAGGTCCGGGAGGGAGCAGGCTCGCCGGCCCCGCAGGCCCACCCGGTGTGGCCCTCCTCCCCAAGCCCAGCCCTGCACACAGCCCCTGGGCCTGGGGACGAAGGCGGCCCCGCCTCAGCTGAGAGCCATGCCAGCTACCAGCTCCCTCTGGTCCAGAAACAGCAGCAAAACTCGCAGCACCTCCCTCCACGCCAGACAGACCCACGGAGGACTCCGGAGGAAACACGGGGCCAGGCCACCTCCCCAGAAAGACCACCGCCAGGCTCCTCCCCGTCTCTCCGCAGTGGCCCCTCTTTTCCTGGCCGAGGAGGAGGAGGCGGTCCAGCCGTCACACCAAAATCAGAGCCGACGGGCCACAGCTCACCTGCCAGCTCCTGCTCGGAGCAGCACTGCCGGTGGGAATGCAGCTCGGCCCCCCTGCAACCACACGTGTAAGTCTGGGCTGCTCGCAGCCACGTCAGAAAGCCAAAGGGACGGCGCGGCTCAACCTTCAATGCACTTGGAGACCCAGAAAGCGCTCTCATAGACGTGAACACGCGCTTCACATTCTGCGTGTCTGAAAGCCGTGTGCACTTATGTTTACATTCACTCTCACCTGGACCCAGCCAGTCCCAGGCTCATTAGCCGCCCGGAGCCGCGGCCAGCACGGAGCGCCACAGAAGGAGGCAGGGCGGGGCGCCGCGTCCACAGACGCACCATCCATTAAACAGTGGTTACTAAGGGCCTGCTGCTGAGGATACAGCTCAACACGAGGCGGCGGCTCAGCGGTTCTCAGACTGTAGTGGGGGCACCACGAGGTGCCTGGGTGTCTGGAGAAAGGGCGACAGGACGACAGGACGAGAACAGGACGGAGGTCTTAGCGGATCACCTTGTTGGTGAGCGTCCATGCGCTATGGAGCCTTCAGACTTTCTTACCACCTTCCCTCCACTGCCGCCCTCTGCGCGAGGCCCTGCGGTGTGGGGCGTGGTGAGGACACCCCGCAGCCGGCACGGGCACACCCTCCTGGAGAAGCGCCGCCTGTTTACAGACGCACCCAGCCTAGCACCGGACGGGCACTTCCTCAGGTGCAGCTCCCATCCCGCACGGAAGGGCCAGGCGCTCCCGGCGGCTCTCTGAAACCTCAAGGGGTCGATCCGTTTTTTCTTGCTTCTGTGCTTCTGTGCAATCACGTGACATGGTTCCCGGAAGGTGTACCGGACACGAAGAGCCTCGGGGACAGCAGCACTGAGAAGAGGGCGCGGCCGCTTTCACTGCGGGCGCCAGCAGGGCACTGAATAAAACACAAGACGAGCATGCCCATCGCGTCCCCAACGACCTAGCAAGCTTCCCAGACTCTTGGTCCTGAATATTTCTAGCATAAAAGGAACGTGGTCTGAGATGGTTTTTTTCTTTGTGCCTCTGAAATGTTACGCTATTAGGATATCCTGGTATACTGCAGTCATTATAAAAAAATAAAAGAAAACTAAGAAAGGAACTTTACTGTTATAATGAAAGAAAAGGGGAAGTTGGTTTTCCTGGCTAACAATTTAAGTTTTACCAACCTAAAGCAGTTTTACTTAGAGCAAGTCCATGCTGCTTCTCTCTCATAGAAGCCTGTGTGTTCGAACACGTAAGGATGGAGAACCGCCGCCCGTGGCCGTGAGCAGCACCTCGCCCCTGGCATTCGCTGCGCCTCCCCTGGGGCAGGGGCTAAGGTCGGGCTGCCAGCAGCCCTGCCTACGGGCAACTCTCATACTCTCATAAATGGAGAACTATTTCAAAATAAACAGTTCCGGCACAGGTGCGCTGTGGAACTGTTCAGTGATAGTTTTGTTTGTCTATAAACCTGCCCAGACTGGAGGCTGAGTGTTCTTTAAAGCTGGTGGGGAGAGAACATGAGGGAAGAACCTCGCACCTGTCTCACTAGGAAGTGGGAATCGCGGTCGGCACTCGGAGAGGAGGCCCTTGGAGCGCAGGGCCCTGCAGGTGCCGGACCTCGCGCACCGGCCGGGCGGGCCGGGCAACCACGCACCTCCCAGCAAGTCTCCGAAGGACAGGCTAGGAAACCTGCAATGTCTGAAAGCTGTTCAATCCAACAGGCATCATCGCCAGGGAGGTGCTAGTCGACGGGAAGAAGGGATTTTGAAGTGGTTTTCCAGACTCGCCGAGTCGCACGTTTTCTGTTTGGAATGCCGACTTCAGGGGCCCACTCCAGAGAAGCGATGGGTCCTGCACCAGGACTGGCTCAGTGATAGGCAGTGACGGGAGTCCTCTCAGCACTTCAGGTGGCACCACTGAGGGAGCAGCAAGCTCCATCCGGCGTGAAGATCTCTATTCTAACGTGCAAACGTGCGAGACGGGGACAGAGGAGAACTCAGGTTCCGTCAGCACCGCCCGACGACAGGTGGTGAAAACGAGGTCTACCTGCCCAAATAGAAATGCAACTATGCCCTCTTCCCCAGAACAAAGAAGGTCGTTTGGGCATGAAATCAAGTAATGAAATAAGCAAACCTGAAACTGAAAAGAAATTACAGCAATACCACTTGCAGGAAACTGCGTTTGTGAGCTCCAACGGGTCTGGAACGGGAGGAGAGCCGCGGGAGCTCGGCCGAGAGCGCGGTCTGTAAAGGACCACGGGGAGCGTGCCCGGTGCGCCCAGCACTTCGGTGGAACAGCGGATGTAGCAGAAAGAAAGCTCCAGGCGGAGCTAAGGCGCTCGGCAGGCCGAGCAGCACTGCAGCGGGCTGGGCTGGCGGGTGAGAAACCCGTGACTAAGTGACTGACCAGGAGGCAGAGTCGCACTGGGGCTGAGGTCTGGTGCAGAGGAAGGGCCTCCACAGGCAGCAGAGCGTTTTCAATGATCACGGTGCACACGGCGAACTCTCTCAGAAGCTCTTCCCCACCAAGATGGTCTTCGTACCTCGCAGGTCTTCTCTGTCGTTTGCAGAACCGAGTGTTCAGGGGTACGAGTGGCAGCGCACATGGGGAGGCCGCCGAGGCAAACACAGGACCAACCTCGTACCGGCAGGCCCGCGCGTGAAACAGGAGACAGCCACCCGGGTGTGCTCCAAGCAAGCGTCACCGGTTCATAAATAGCAGCTGAGTCTAGAAGCTGAGGTCAGCCTCCTCCTTTACCCACCTGCGAGGCTCGCCTGGACACCCACGCCCGGCTAGGCTGGCCACTTCCGAGGCTGCAGAGCAGCGGGGAGGAAGGCAGCCCAGGTGATGAAAAGGAGGACGATAAAAGGAGGAGTGTTCCGGCGGCGACCACACGTCTGATGTCCCTGAGATCTATCGGGTGTGGCACTGAGAACGGTCACCAGCTGCCTCTCCATGTAGGACAAACCAGGAGAGAAGGGCGTCAATCAAAGCGGCAACACATTTAGGGACCAAGGGAAACGCGGGTCTTTTCGTTACTAACTAGACACTCAGTTTCCACACCCTTTACCAGACGGTGGGAAGTGCAGGAAGAACCATCGGACATTTTGTAAAGCAGTTTCTAACATTTTTTATTTCTTGACTTTGAGAGAGGGAGGGAGGACGGGAGAGAGAGAGAGAGACGTCGATGTGCTGTTCACCTACTCGCGCATTCACTGGCTGCTTCTTGTATGTGCCCTCACCGGGGTCGGACCTGCAACCTTGGTGTATAGGGCGATGCTCTAACCAACTGAGCTCCCGGCCAGGGTCCCGTCAGACATTATTGAACATATCAATTACTCTGAGGCCATGGAAGGCAGATGGTTCTGGGTGAAACCACCATTGGACACATGGGAAAGACTGTTAACCTGAGGTGCTCCAGCCTCGAGGGCGCCTTCATCTCCGTGGGCACGGGGACAGAATCCACCCGAGGCTGAGGCGGTGGCCTGAGATGCTTCGTGTCTGGGCAGGAGCTGACGAGCCCGCCCACAGGCCCACTCCACGGATGCAGCGCGCCAGGCTTCCCAGCTGCAGGGGGAGCAGATACAACACCAGGAAGCGCCCTGCACCTCTGCTCCCATCATTCACAGAACTGAGAGCAGAAAAGGAGAAGCGCCAGCCACCAAGAGGGGCCTCTGGCCCCGGGTTCCGGCCCCGGCCTCCCTCTCCCCCTGGCGCAGGCAGGCTGGCCTGACTTTGAATATCACTAGGACCCTGCCTCACAGGCAAGTCATGGAGGAAAGGGCTCCACGCGCTGGTGCCTGGTCCTCACAGGTCACTAGTTGAGTGGCCCAAGGTCAACGCTGCATCTGAAGGGTCTGAAGGGCTTCGCACTGAGAACACAGAACGCGGGGCGGTGCTCCAGCGGACACACCCCGTCAGCAGCTTCCGGGCAGGGGCCAGCTCAGGGCTCTACCTCGAGGCAAGGGCACCAGCCCTGCGTGCAGGCTCCCCCCGCGGCTGTGCTGCTGGCACAGGGCTCCCTCTGCCCAGGCCACCTCACAGGCACCACATCGCAGGCACCTTCGTGCGCAGATGGGGAATTTTGGTCACAGCTCCAGGGGGTCTTTTGAAAAAGTGAACCCTTTCTGACAGTCCATAACCTACCCATGAAACGTGCTATCAACTTGAGCCTGTTTTATTCCCTTCAAAAGGAAAGGGTTTCTGGTTTTGTGTTGTTCCTAATGGAACCAAACAATGTAAAATTTTAAGTACAGAAAAATACTGATACGGCAAACTGATCCGCTACAAGAACAGGAAACTCTTTTCATGTTTACTGTTTAAGAATAAGTCACCCATCATCTCTAAAGCAAATTACATTCTCTTAACATCATCTTGTTTCTCTAGGCAGCTATATTATAACCCAGTGGTCGCCAACTGGTAGTCCGTGAAGTCCAAAAGGTTGGTGACCCCTGTTATAACCTAATCTTTCTTTCAGAGAAATGCTAATGTAAACAAAATAGTTTCTTTTAAATCCAGAGAAATAAAGATCAGTGATCATCTGCTATTAAGATCACATATTGTTAATTTAAATACATGAACAGCCACTGAATTACTCCAGGTTCAGAACGAAGGAAGTCCTGGACTCCCCAAACCGGTGAGAGCATGGGACAGGCAGCCACCGCGCGTGGAGGCCGTCTATAAACACGGCGACGTGTCTATAAACAAGCCTGAGAGCGGAGGGGGAGGGGAGCACTGACATCGGGGCGCGGTACCTGCACCCAGCCAGGTGTCCGGAGTCTGTGGGCTGACAGCCCTCCAGAGGCCACGGGCCCCGACCACAGCGCCACTGACACCGCGAGACACGGCAAATCTAAGAGCGCTTTCAGCACCGAAAACCAATGCCCATAAAACCACGGAACTGCCGGGCGGAGAGGGCTGCCGGCTCCTCCAGCTCCTCCAGCTCCTCCGGCTCCTCCCTGCGTGGCCGCAGACGCAGCCTCGGGCTCATGGCTCCCCTTTCACGGGAATGCCATGGGGGTGGGGGGGTGGGGGGGGGGCAAATGCACTTGCATCTGTGCCGATTCCCATAGTCTGGTGCTGACCTAGGGTATCTGGAGGCAACAGCATCAAACTCCAACCGTTCTGACCACTCCAGACCCCATGACTACGATGGTCGGACACTCGGGTTGCAGGGTATTTGCAAGCGAGGACTCTGACAAGACTCAGGCACACAGCTGTGAGCACATTCCTGCTGCCTACAGAGCCAGACGCAGGGATGACATCTGCCCACGACAGCAGGGCAGCGTTTCCTGACGAGGCCCCAGGACAGAGCTGAGACCAGCCCGAGGTAGGAGGCAGCTCAGGGACTAGAGAGGAGGCTGCGTCAGACCCGTGGCACAACCCAGCACAGGCGGGTGGCCCTTCAGGCCACAGGGCTCACGTGGTGAACAGACTTCTGAGCTCCCAGCCATCAGAGCCACGTGTCTCTGCCCCAGACGACAATACACAGCTGGCTCTTCGGCATCCATCCAGACGCCTTTGCCTCAGTCACTCAGGAGAGCGGGAGCCGGGGGTTCTAATGGAGGGATCCACAGCCCCACTGGCCGGCAAACCAGCCTCACAGTCCCCACTCCCAGCTCGGGGCCCGCTCCCAGCTCGGGGCCCACTCCCAGCACGGGGCCCGCTCCCAGCTCGGGGCCCTCTCCCAGCTCGGGGCCCACTCCCAGCTCGGGGCCCTCTCCCAGCTAGGGGCCCTCTCCCAGCTCGGGGCCCACTCCCAGCTCGGGGCCCTCTCCCAGCTCGGGGCCCACGGGGCCCTGGCGTGCACCTCCCCCAGGCAATCTCTGCAGTGTGTCCACAAAATCAACGCTAGCTCATATCCTGAGACCTGAGTCCTGTGGAATCGTCAGAAATTTTGGTTAGAGTAGTTTTAGCTTCTAATGCCTATTTGGTATTTTAGACTTTAATGAGTTTACCCAAAAGTATAATTTCTCTCTTATTTACCATAAACATATAATACTAGAGGCCCGGTGCACAAAAATTTGTGCACTCAGGGAGGAGAGGGGGTCTCTCAGCCCAGCCTGTGCCCTCTCGCAGTCTGGGACCGCTCAGGAGATAACCTGCTGGCTTAGGCCTGCTCCCGGGTGGCAGAGGGCAGGCCCAATCCCTAGGTGCAGCCCCTGGTCAGGCTCAGGGCAGGGCCGATTGGGGAGTTGGGGCGCCGCCCCCTGTCATGCACAGAGCAGGGCGGATCGGGAGGTTGCGATGCCACTCTCAGTCACGCTCAGGGTAGGGCCGATTGGGGGGTTGGGGCACCGCACCCGTCACACTCAAGGCAGGGTCAATAGGGAGGTTGCAGCACCACCCCGTCACGCACAGAGCAGGGCCCATCAGAGGGGTTGGGGCTCCGTACCCTGTCACGCACAGAGCAGGGCCAATCAGGGGGTTGAGGAGCTCCCCCCTGTCACGCACAGAGCAGGGCCGATAGGGGAGTTTGGGCACCGCCCCGTCACACACAGAGCAGGGCCGATCAGGGGGTTGGGGCACGGCCACTGTCACACTCAGGGCAGGGCCGATGGGGAGGTTATGGCTCTACCCCGTCACACACAGAGCAGGGCCCGTGGTGGGGGGGTGGGGGAGTTGGGGCACCGCACCCTGTCACACACAGAGCAGGGCCGATCAGGGGGTTGCGGCTCCACCCCGTCACACACAGAGCCGCAGGTGATCAGGGGGCTGGGGAGCTCCCCCCTATCAGGCACAGAGCAGGGCTGATCAGGGGGTTGGGGCACCTTCCCCTGTCACGAACAGAGCAGGGCAGATAGGGAGGTTGTGGCCCCGCCCCCTGTCACACACAGAGCCGCAGGGCAATCAGGGGGTTTGGTCGCTGCCCCCTGTCACGCTGCTCCCGGTGCCGGGAGGCCTCATGGCTCTGCTGATCCCGGTGCTGGGAGGCATATTACCTTTTTACTATATAGAATAGAGGCCTGGTGCACGGGAGGGGGCCGGCTGATTTGCCCTGAAGGGTGTCCTGATTTGCGGTCCTGCTCACTCCAGCTCTGAGATCCCGGCTGGCTGAAAGCAGGGATCTGCGTTTGTTCTATAATTGAAACAATGTTGCGGTCCTGCTGGCTGAACCCCGGCTGGCTGAAAGCAGGTTTCTGGGGTTTTGTTTAGCTTCTATATTTGTAACAATGTTTCTTAAACTGCAAGCTCAGAGGCCGGCAAGGCAGGCGGGGAACGTTGGCTTCCTCTGTCACTGAAGCAAGGAAGCCTCCTGTTCGCTTCAAGCTGCCTGGCTGCCGGCCGCCATATTGGCTGGCAGTTAATTTGCATATCGCCCTGATTAGCCAATGGGAAGGGTAGCGGAGGTATGGCTAATTACCATGTTTCTCTATTATTAGATAGGATATAGATACTGCTATATCTAAACATTTTTATAAATAAAATGTTATATACACACCTATTATGTTTCATTATCAATTTTGTCACATATGTTCATAGTTGAATGTATGTATAAGTATATATTAGAATTTCCCACTTATCCTTTGTAATAAATATTAAAGTTACGAACACAGCCATGGGTCATGCCATTAAATCTCCCATTTTTCACACAAGCCATCTCAATGGGAACTGTAGCCAGCTTAGAAGAGAACATATTTAATGCTAAGAAAGTAAAAATCTATATGAAGCTGAAATCCCTCCTTGCAGAGCTGGGAACACATGTCTACTTATGGGTTTGTGCCCATTTGAACGACAATAAGGATGTAATGAGCTCATGAAGCCTGACTCCGAGGCTCCTGCATAACTCACTGAAATAACAACCCTGATTCACAACGAAATGCTTCTTCCCTAGAGACTCGCAGCTCAGGAGCTCGCCTGGACGCCGGCCGAGGCGAACCAACGCCTGAAACTCACTGGCAGCAACCGTCATGGCGAGAAGACCTCATGCTGCGGCTAGCGCCCTATGGGCACCTCCTGCTTCATGCACATCAACAACAGCTGGATAGTAAATATTTTTCAGGGTGAAAGGCTGTGTGATTCCTAATCTGTCTCCAATTTGCAATTTTAAAAAATACAGCTACCATTTCCACTGAATACACTTCTCCCTCATTCCGGTTCATGTTCCTTCCTCCGAGGTATAGCATGTGCTCTCCAGGCGACAGATTTCAGTCACATGAAGGTCACGGTCAAACCTCATCCCCCAGTCACTGGAGGAACCCTAACTTCCACTTTCAGAAAGTCACTCTTTTCGTGTAAGTCTTTGAACTTCCTTAAAATGCAAGTAGCATTTGGAAATGAAACTCATTATTCACCTCAGACACACTCACTTGACTGTGTGTGAACTTCTCGCTCCGGAGTGGATCTCGCAGGAGGGACAGGGCCACCAACTGAGGGATGAGGGAGCTGAGGGGCTGGCCAGCCCACGGGGCTCTGCCCACCTGACGGCGTCCAGGAAGGACCCGTGAAGGACGCTGGTTGTGTGATTTAAGTTACTCTTCACCCGCAGTCAGGTTCACGTTCACGAAGGGTTATAACTGAGAGCATGGGAAAGCCCGGCTCCCCCATTGGGTGCTGACCTGGAACCCCTCCCAGCGCATTACCTGTGAGCGCCAGCCGCGCCGCGCCTGCCCTCTCGCCTCAATCAGACACCTCGAGTTTCTGGGGCATCAGCCACCCGGGCACGAGCAGTCTCACTGGGCCTCCGCTAAGTCTCTCTGATTCTGAGACGGCAAAACGTACATCACTGAGCGCTTTTTATCTGTGATTCTGTGACAGCTTCACTTTACAGGAAACAATGTAACAAAAAACTCTGCCCATCACCTTTAAACCAAAATTAACAGCACGTCACCGTCCACCCGTCTCTGTCCTCCCCAGAAGGAGGCTGTTTCAGGAACGCCCTCCGCGCGTCTCCAGGAGCTCCCTCACCTCCGGGCACAGGCGGTCCCCACCCCAGGGAACACCCAGTGCCACGCGCGCAGCGAGGACGGTGGCCCCTCACTGTCACGTTGTCCTGCCCCAATGATTGCCTTTTCCCAAAAGGCTTCACCAGTTCCGGCGGGGAGGGCTTAAGGGGAGGAGGACTTTAAAAGGGCTTTGAGACCACCAGAGGGGTTGGAAACTACTTAAGAAG